>NC_133666.1:609216849-609414349 GCF_037893015.1 Macrotis lagotis | reverse complement strand
TATAAAAGAACCTTAAACATTTAATGATTAACAGAATATTAGAACAGGAAAATGAAATTTAATTTAGAATGTTAGAACATAGAAAATTAGGAATAAGAAGGACCTAAGACATTATCTAGCTTAAAATTCTCAAGAGGAAACTGAGGTTCAATAATAGAGGGACAGCTAGGAAACATGAGAACTGAACTTGGAGTCATGAAGACTTGAGTTTGAATCCTAAGGAGCTTAGTGATTTTGAACAAGTCGTTAAACTCATAGTATCAGTAAATAGCACTTACTCACAGGGTTGTTATCAAAGTCAGATAATGTAATTGGTGCATAACATTTTGCAAACATGAAAGTGCAATATAAGTGCTGTACTTGTTGTATCTGTCTCTTTGTAACCATATTATTAATGGGGTTTTCATGGCAAAGATACCAGACTGGGTCGCTATTTCCTTGTCCAACTCATTTAAAATAAGGAAACTGAGGCAAACAGGGTTAAATGACTTGCCCAGAGTCTCACAAATAGTAGGTGTCTAAAGTTAAATTTGAACTCACATCTTCTTGACTCCAGGTCTAGCACTTTATTCAGAGCCATTCTGCTGGCCCAACTGTAAATGTTACCTATTATTAAATTGGAAAAGACTTGGTTGAGGAAACAAAGGGAATTAATAGTCAAGCCCAGGCTATATATAGTTCTGATTCCCTCATAGTTTCATTTCTAATGTATTAATAAGGAAGAAAGAGGACTCAATATTTCTCAAAGAATCTCAACAGCAGTTGAAACCAAAAGAATAGTCTGGTGAAATTCTGATTACCCCTTCCCCAAATAGAGGCCACCACAATCCCATTCCTGAAATTTACTGTTTCAATCAGTTCAAATTTTGATCCATTCCCTTCACTGAATCTCAGATGCTAAAGATTTCTTTCAGGTTATTTACTCCATTTCCTACCTGAAACATCTCAGCTAAATAGCTAAACTACAGAGATACTGTGACATAGTGAATGGAGGTGCAATCAGAAGTTTTAGATTCAATTCTGGACTCTTCCACTTCCTACCTGTATGTCTTAGGCTATCATTTAACTTCTCTGACCCTTCTCTGTGAAATGAAGATGCTAAACTCAATAATCTACTTGATCTCTCCTAATACTATAATCTTCTGAGCATCTCTAGCAACAGGGAACTCACTCTAACCTGAGACAGAGTTCATTCCTTTTTTTTCTGGCTATCTCTAATTTCAACCTTTATAATGGGCTGCTAATTTCTTTCATTTTTATCTCTAGACATAAAGCTATTGTCTGCCTTCTAAGGCTAAGTATAATGAAATCCTCCTCCCTGAATTCCTTCTTTTATTTCTTCATTTTTCCATTTCTTAGGCCAGGAATAATGTGATGAATTTTCTCTCATCTTAACCCAGATCTTCTGATTTGAATTGGGGGGGGATTGAGGGGAGACATTGGAATGACTCAGAAACAACTCATACCAATGATGTGGTTACTGTGCATTTCCAATTCTGTCTCCTTTCATCGGAAGAATCTCAATTAAAACTGGATTTGATCAAAATCAGGGGTTAGGCTTGACAAATATCACCCTTCTAAGGATGTAGTAGACAGAGAGCTCCCTGAATCCCAAATGAGTTCTATATGTTACCATCAGAGCATTGTTGCTACATTTAGACAAACTGGAGAGCCTCTTATTCATCCCCTCTAGAGTCAGCTTATGTCACTCTTTAAAATGGGATTTAAAGGCATGATAAGAAATATCGTTCTGTATTAATATGTGTTGGAAGTCCCCCAGTTCCAAAACATGCATAATCAAACCCGTTCTTATTTCTACTGAACTTTAAGGTCTAAAAAGTCCTTTGCTTGGTGTCTTTGCGAGGCATCTTCAGATCTATAACAAGCATGGGGGAAATGGAGTTCTGCCTTAGGACAACATAATTCAGGGGGTATTTCTTTCAGGTCTTAACTGCTGACTCCTCTCTAAGTAATCAGCTACCATTCCCAAGGTCCTGCCATAATGATCTCTTTCTCCCTTAATCCCTGATAGAATGGTATCTGATTCTAAATTATGCTCCCCCTCCCCCAACTATCCTCTGAACTACTGTAACTGCCTCTCCATTACTGATTTTGTCCCAAGTGAAAGAATTACTAATATTCTTGCCCAGAGTAATTTTAGAGAGAAGGAACTAACATTTGAATTCAGGGGAGAGTGGAGGGGGATCAGGAATAAAAACATTTGCTGAAGGAGGGATTTGAGGTAAGTCTTAAAGAAACCAGAATCAATTTAAAGAAAACCTTAAGGTCATCTAGTACAACTTCCTCACTTTCTAGTTGAGAAATCTGAGGCCCAATGAGGATAAGTGACGACTAAAAGCACAGAGATTGTCAACAGCAAAATTGGAATTTCAATTCATATCCTCAGATTCCAGAACCTCTTTCCACTGAATTTTCTGTCCAACCACTAGGGATATCTTGCTACTGAAGCTCAATTTGTATATCCTACATGTAATTGGTTCCACTAAATGTAGATTTTTCTGTGAATCTTCCTGTATGTTGTCAGCATTCCTTTGTACTAATGAGCTTTTCCATCCATTTCCCTGCATTGATCGTCTAAAACTTCCTGAAGTAAGGAATGTCATCAGGGCTTACCTTAGTGATCAAAAGTGGTTGGACTGAAAGTTGAGTGTGAATTAGGATTCAGAATATTTCCAGGGTTGACTTTGGATTTGTGTCCAATATTTAAATCAACATGCTGAAATCTTGGAGAGTTCTTAGGTCAAGGGCGGGGGTTGGGGGGGAGCATTGAGTCCCTAATCTTACAAGACCCCTTTATATTTATAGACTTCTTCTTAATAAGTCAGCTACTTATATCTATATATCTGAGATGACAATTCTCTTGTTGTTTGTTTAATTGTTCTAAGACATAAAAGAAGTTGAAATTCCACAGGGAGTTCAGAAGAGTGAAAGGAGGAGGCCTCATCCTTCCTAGAATGGAGTAATCAGTATTTTGCTCCAAGGTAAGGAACTGAAATTAGAGGAAGTCAATAGTACTTGTGGTAACTAGTTAGCAACTAGATGGCAAGTCCCATTGAATTGGTTTCCTCTCCACTGGTCTTATCTTGCAAAGCTCATTTAAGAACTTTTGTGGAAAAGTTGAGTTTGAAAAGTTGATAAGATTTCAATGTGGATCAAGTAGTAGGTGGCGCACTATTTAAACTTAGACAAGAGTTGAGGGTTGGTTAATAATATACACATATCTTTTTTCTGGAGATGTAAAACTTTATTTTTTCCATTAACATGTAAAAGCAATTTTCATATTTTTTTAAATTTTGTGGCCCAAATTTTCTGACTCCCTCCCTTCTTGAGGAGTCAAGCAAATTAATATGTATGTGAAATCATAGAAAATATTTTCATGTTAGTCATGTTGTGAGAGAAGACACAACTCTCCCTGTCCCCCTGGGGGGAAACAACAAGAAAAACGAAGTTAAAAAAATTTTGATTTTATCTGCATTCAGACTACATCAGTTCTTTCTCTGAAGGTTGATAGCATTTTTCATAAGTCCATTATGATTGTTTTAGATCATTTATTTCTGAGAATAGCTAAGCCATTCATAGTTGATCATTGTATAATACTGTTATTTCTGTGTACAATGTTCTTCTGGTTCTGTTCATTTCACTTTGAATCAATTCATGTTAGTCTTTGCAGGTTTTTCTGAGAGTATTCTGCTCATAATTTCTTATAGCATAGTATTCCATCATTGCCATATACTAGAATGTGTCCAATCATTTCCCCAATAGCTGGGCATTCCCCTCAATTTCCAATTCTTTGCCAAAACAAAAGAGCTGCTGAAATATGTTTGTGCATATAGGTCCTTTTCTTTTAAAAAGAAATCTTTGGAATACAGATCTAGTATTACTGGGTCAAAGGGAAGGCATGGTTTTATAACCTTTGGGGCACAGTTTGAAATTGCTAGGTAGAATGATTGCATCAGCTCATAACTTTGGCACTACTACATTAAAATCTTATTTTTCCCACAAACCCTCCAACATTTGTCATTTTTCATTTATATGATATTAAACAATCTGATAATTACACAAATAGCTTCCTCAGGTCACTTGGCCTTCCATTCAATCAAAAACAGAGACAAGAGTAAGCTGGTCTAGGACAGACATCATTTGATCAGCATGGGGATATATTAGAGGAGTATCTAATCAATTCTTCATCATATTTATTAAGTACATAATATGTGTTTGACACTGCTAAATCTGGATTACCAGATTATGTGGAATCTGAACCCCTGTATGATTTTTATGACAAAACCTTAGAATCATAATTAGAATGGACTTTAGAAATCATATTGTAAATCTCACTCATTTTAGAGAGTAAGAAATTAAGATACAAGAAAGAAAAATATGGCGCAGCTAGGTGGCACAGTGGATAGAGCACCGGTCCTGGAGTTAGGAGTACCTGAGTTCAAATCCAGACTCAGACACTTAAAAATTACCCAGTTGTGTGGCCTTGGGTAAGCCACTTAACCCCATTTGCCTTGGAAAAAAACCTAAAAAAAAGAAAAAAAAGAAAGGAAAATAATCAGGGTAGTTGGATACCAACTAAAAATTATTATCTCATTGTAACTAGCCTAGTTCTTTTTCCTCCTTCCTCAGATCTTTCATATATTCCATAAAGCTTTCTTTGGGAATTTCTCCCCCTCTCCCAAATCCACCACATTGATGACTCCTACTCTGAACTCCATTACTTACTGCCTATGTATCTCATTTGACATTTAGTGTAATATAATTTGTTTGCTAGTAAAAATTTGATTGCTAGACATTCAGCAAATATCTCCTGACAAGAAAAGATGAGAATTCTGTAGTATCTTTTTGTCACTTATTTCTCTCCAGCATTTATACAGGAACCTATCCTGTAGCAAAGGTCTAATTCATAGTAAGTGCTTAATGTTTGTAGATGGCAAAAATTATGGAACTGTGCTACCCAAAATGAACTCCAAAACTGATAGTTATAGATTTAAGTCTTGGCTATGCCTCTACACTGACTAGCTAAGTCACCTGGTATAATCTTTCTCTCAATTTTTTTAAATGTATGGTTTGGACTGTTTGCTGAATAGTCTTCTAGTTCTATAGCCTGTCTGTACTTTCCCACCAAGAGCACCATAAAGATTTCTGAGAACGGTATCCAAACAGTCAGCTCAGAACTTGTTAAGAAATAAACGAAATATTTGTTTATGGAAAAAAAATTCCTATGTAGCCAACCAGCTCTCAACCTGGTCGTAGTGATGAATGGGTATTGTTGAAAAGGCAACATTTCCCATCCATCTTTGTGAGCCTAAAGGCAGGACCAGTCATGGTAAGTGAAGTTTGTCTCTCATACCTTTGCACTTTCCCCCCACCTTATTCCTCCCAGATTCTTTTTTTCAACCCCCTGGCCATTCAGTAACCCTTTAACTACATTATCTCTTCCTCCTCTTCCTAATTTCAGTCCTAAATTTATAATGATATGAGGAGATTCATGCTTCAGGTATGAAGATGAATAACATGTCCATTAATATGAATAATTATATATTATAAGCTCATTCACCTAGCTTTGATTATTGTTATTATTTTTAGAAATGTAAACTGCTATTACTTAGACCTAACATTAGTTCATGAAAATTTAAGAAAAATATTTTTAATAATCATATATTGTAAGAAGATTGACTAAAGGAAATGGACATCTTTAGCTTGGAGAAAAAGACTCAAATAACCAGCTTTGAAAGGTTATCCTGTGAAAGAGAGAAATGACTTCTCCTGTTTGACCCCAAAAGGCAAAACCTGAAGCAGTGAATGGATGTTGCAGAGAAGACAATTTAGATTTAATGTCAGGCACAGTGTCAGGGAAAACTTAGGAACAGAGATATCCCAAAGCAGAATTAATTGTCTAGAATCCTTGAGAGTTCCCACTCATGAGAGATCTTTCATAGGGACTGAATGACTACTCATTGAGTATTTTAGGGTGGAAATTGCTTTTGCATATGGGTTAGAATTGCCAGTCTTTAAAATCCATCCCAATTCTCAAATTATATGATTCTGTAATAGAATACTATAATAGAATCTATAATAGAATCCTATCAAATATTTACATTTTCTAAACTACATTATAAAAAAATAAGATTTCATAATTCAGAGACCTGACTGAGGAAATCAAAATCATATGGGAATGGCAGGGTGGAACCAAGATGGTATTGGGAAGTTCCCCCCCAAAACTCCAAAAGCCATCAAATTATAATGCTAGCCAAAATTTGGAGGGGGTAGAACCCACAGAAAGACAGTGATACAAATTCCCAGTGCAAGACAACCTAGAAGTCCAACAGGAAAGGTCTGTTCTACCAGGACCAGGGGATTAAAAAAAGCCACAGCACAACCTCAGCGCAGCAGAACTAGTCTGGGCACCTGGGTCCATGGCAGGAGCAGTTTCTAGACCTTTTGGCTCAGGGATCATCTAGGACAGCTGGAAGGGATGGTGAGAGAATCCTGCTGCACCAGAGTGAGTGTGGAGCAGAGCTCTGGCCTCAGAGCAGCCTTTTAGTGAAAACCTGCAGTGGCTGCAGCAGGAATTGGCAGAGTCACCCAACACTTCCAGAGCTCTCAGCCCACAGATGGTAAGGGAGTTCTGGGAGACTGCAGAGGTCTCTGCTCTCCCAGGGGCAGGACTCAGCTGTTTACGCACACTCAGATTCAGGTTGCAGTCTGGGCCCCCACAATACCACCATAGCCAAGCAGGGACCATCATCACAGCTCCAGGGCAGAGGGGAAGGCCTGAACCCAGGCAAGAGAGCAGTCAGAGTCTCTCACAAGACTTTGGAGGAATTAAAGTCCCTGTGACTTGCCCCCCCCCCCAAGCCTTGGAAGTTCAATAAATCAGTCACAGGCTGTGGAAATGAGCAAATAACAGAAAAAGAAGAATCTGGCCATAGAAAATTATTCTGATCTCATGGAGGATCAAAATGCACACTCAGATGAAGACGAAAATCAAAGTTTCTATATCCAAAACTTCCAAGAGAAATAGAAAATGGTCTCAGGCTATGGATGAGCTCAAAAAAAGACTTTGAAAAGCAATTAAGGGAGGTAGAGGAAAAATTGGGAGGAGAAATGAGAGTGATGCAGATAAATCATGAAAACCAAGTCAGCAACTTGGTGAAAGAAATACAAAAAAATACTGAAGAAAATAACATATTAAAAACCAGTTTAGGCCAAATGGACAAAAGCAACACAAAAAGGCAAATAGGAGAAGAATGCCTTAAAAAAGTAGAATTGGCCAGCTGGAAAAGGAGATAAAAAAAAACTCTCTGCAGAAAATAACTCCTTCAAAGGCAGAATGGGACTAAAGGAAGCTGATGACTTTGTGAGAACTCAGGAAGAAATAAAAATATATCCAAAAAAAATTAGAAGAAAATATGAAATGTCCCTTTGGAAAAACAACTGACCTTGAATACAAATGCAGAAGAAATAATTAAAAATTATTGGACTACTTGAAAGTCATGACCAGGAAAGAGCCTTGACTTCATTTTTCAAGAAATACAGCAAAACTTCCCAGAGATTCTAGAAGCAGAGGATAAAATGTAAATTGAGGGAGTTCATTGATCACCTTCTGAAAGAAATCCCAAAAGAAAACTTCCAGGAATAGTATAACCAAACTCCAAAACTCCCAAGTCAAAGAGAAAATACTAAAAGCTGCCACAAACAAGCAATTCAACTACCATGGATCTATAGTCAGGATTATACAGGATCTGGCAGCATCTACATTAAAGGCTCATAGGGCTTGGAATAAGATATACCAGAAGGCATAGGATTTTGTTTTACAACCGAGAACCCACCAGCAAAAGTGAACATCCTCTTTCAGGAGAAGAGATGGACTTTAAATGAAAGAGGGGATTTTTAAGCTTTCCTATTGAAACAACCAGAGTTGAACAGAAAGTTTGATCTCCAAGTACAGGTTTCTCATCTTTTTTGGGGGGAGGGGTGTTTAGGATTAGTCTCACAACAAGATTATTGTAAAATATAAAATAAATAAACAAAAAATCTCCAAAGAAAGAGATTGTTGAATTTAAAAAAATCATATGGGAATGGAATAAAGTCCCAGATTATCTTCACAATCATCAGCCTGTCTGCTCCTGGAATGACCCTAGATGTTCTCAGTGAGATAACAGAATATATGTTCATACCCTAATACTTTAATTTAATAAAATGCATCTGTTAAATAAAAATTTATCTATTCTATTTATCCTTATGTTTGTTAAGGAGTTTTTAAAACTTGTTGGATTCAGCAACATTTTTCAGAAATACTTTTATCTGAACTTTATAGGATATTAGATAATGATATTGGTACTACTACTACTACTACTACTACTACTACTACTACTACACTGTTACTGCTACTGCTGCTGCTACCACTGATGCTGCTATTGCTGCTACTTCTACTACTGTTGCTAATGCTGCTACTACTACTGTAACTACTACTTCTACCATTACTACTATTACTAGTACTACTACTGCTACTACTACTACAAATCTGACATAAAATACCATACCAAAACATAATATGATAGAATTAATAAAATATCATTTCATATTTCCATATGTTGAAGTTTACAAAGCACTTTTTTACAGTTACCATTACAAGATTCATAGAGTATATATATTATCATATGTATATTATTAATAATTACAGATAAATCAGAGGTATCAAACATGTAGCTAGATGGCTTGCCACATGCAATACTCCTGACAATATTCTGAATGAGATTAAAATTATTTGGGAAGCATTTAACAAAACAAATAAAAATACAGTAAGACATAGATAAGATTCTATTTAAAACTAAGTCAGTATCCAACCTGAAAGGATCCTTATGTACCAATAGTGACCTCATATTCTATTTGAGTTTGACCTGACTAATTTTAAGTGACTTGTCCATTTATATTGGAGTTTTTGGACTCCAGGTCCAACATTTTACCAAAATGTGCCATTTTTCATTTATAAAATTGAGATCTAAACTTACCCAAAATGGGTCAGTATTGGAATTCTTATCTGAGACTCCAACTTGACCTCTCTCAAGATCAATGATCTTTTTTATTGTACCAGGCTTTGGTGCATCTTCTACTGGAGGTAATCTAGACTGTACTTGAAGCTGGGATGACTTTTCTCCAGGGAAGCTCATTACATTGTTCTGGACAAGAATCTACTCTCCAATTAATCAGACAATTCCTGTAACTTCTACCAGTTGTTTTGAGGTCTGCTTCTTAGTTTCTAATGGAACTAGTTCAATGCTTAAGAACAATAACGCTTTCCATCTCTATCATAATTGCCTTGTCAAATCACATAGATAGCTTTCAGGCTGATAGACAGTGAGGTTAGTATCATGAATGGCAAGTGCTGAACACAGGAAACCAGAAAATTTCCCTGTAAGTGTGTCCAACTCTATAGCTAGTTTCCTTCTTCTTCTTCTAGGCATAGATTCCTTTGTTGCCTGGATGTCCAAATTCCATATATAATATAAAGTGTGGCTAAAAGAACACTAGACCTGAGTTCAAGTTCAGCTTCTGACACTTGCTTATCTTGTTACAATAAGTTACTTCCTTTTTATAATCCTCAGCTTCCTTAGTTATAAAATGGGGACCAAGAAACTTAATTTGCCCAAGATTGCTTTAAAAAAAATGCTATATAAATGCGACTACTATTATTATGACCATTTATATTAGTTATGCATATATATTTACTGTTTTGCCTTCTAATTCTTCCTATAGATACTAACACCATTATAAAACACTCAGTCCCAATTAGCAGCATGAAACAATTGGGTGAAGAATTTTTTCATTCCCTGACATTGTCAGTAAATGAAGCAATAATAAAATCCCCAATTAGAGTAAAGGAAAATAGATTGAACTGAGTTTTTTTTAATTATTGTCATAAAGTTCTCCCCAGTAAACAGGATTCTGTGACTGGCATTCAAGAGGAAAGACAATTCAATCTCAGTCACTTTAAACCTGTGGTGATTAATGTCATGCCATGCAAGTCTTTAAAAATTCCACAAAACTAAGACTGGGAAAGTATTTCTACCTGGGAACTAGCAGTATTTATGTATGTATACTTAAGGATAGCTATATAAATAGATAAAGAGATGGAGATTTATATATAACTACAGAAATGTAATTCTAAATAGAGATATATATGCTAGTATTTATATAGCACTTTAACATTTGCAAAGTGCTCTATATGTATTATCTCATTTGATCCTCACAACAACCCTGGGAAGTAAATGTTATCTTTCCTACTTTATGGATGAGAAAATCAAGGTTGAGAAATTTCAAATCAAACTACTAGTTTCTCTCTCTCTCTCTCTCTCTCTCTCTCTCTCTCTCTCTCTCTCTGTTTTTGTCTTTGTATCCTCTCTGTCTTCTGTCTCTGTTTCTCTATCACTCTCTGTCTCTCTATTTTGCTCTCTTTGTTTCTCTTTTGTCCTCTGACTCAGTGTTTCTCTGACTGTCTCTGTCTCTGTCTCTGTCTCTGTCTCTGTCTCTGTCTCTTTTTTGCCTCTGTCTGTCTTTCTTTGTCTCTGTCTTTCTGTCTCTGTCTCTGTCTCTCATTTGCATGATATGGAGTTAGATAGCATGAATTCTAAAGTGCTTTGCAGTATGTTCTACTATTCTATGTTCTAAGTTCCCCTCAACCCCTACCATTCTATAGCTTGTCATTCTCTCAAGTCTGCCTATGGGAATCAAATGTAATACATGAGAAAATATTTTGTGTGCTTCACAGATGGAAGAGGATTGCTATTACTAAGTATTATTGTCTTTCATGGAATGACCTAGAGCTCAGAGAAGTCTGCATTAAACCACCTCAGTCAGTGTGTATGCAGCTTGATCCTGAGTAATAATCAATCCCCTGCTCTTTGAAAAGCTGGCAATGGGGAACAACTCTGTCGGTGCTGATGAAAGTGATGCAGTAGCCAAAAAGTTGTGATGAGCTGCCTCTTAGTCTCTGGGACTTCATGATGCATAGGCTCTGAGCTACTTAATTTAGACAACCACTTTTTTAATTAATAGCATCTCATTTCAACATAATTGTGTTGTAATTTTGTCTTCTGCCCTCAACCTCTTCCCTCTTTATTGCTCCCATTGATATTGAGGGGGTAATTTATGATGAAGAAGCATTTTGGCGCTTTTAGAGTGGGGTAGTGTTGAGCCTGGAGTCAGGAAAACTTGAATTTACATCCCAGCTATGGGACTAAACAAGTCACTCTTCTTGTCTTAGACTCAGTTTCCTCACCTGTGAAATGGGGACAATCTTAGCCCTTACATTATGGAATTGTTGTGAGAGACTCAAATGAGATGCAATATGCAAAACCTTAAAGTGGTATGTAAATTCTACTTATTGTTGTTGATGATAAAATTATGTTAAACTTCACCTATTAGCACAGTACCCACAATATAGTAGGTGTTTTATAAATGGTTTTTGACTTGAATTTTTTGAGGTTTGGTTTCTTTAGTTGCAAAATCCCCCCCCCTCTTTATTAAGACCTCGACCAAGAAGTGGAAGATGTAACCCTCTTCCCACATACAGAAAATTGACCTCAGGAAAGTAATTTTTCCTGTCTCAGTCTATATTCTAACCTGTAAAAGAAGGAGATTGGCATCTAATATCCCTTCCAAGTGTAAGGTATTATGGTCAAATATTCTATCTTCCAAGTCCAGACATGTTATGTTCTGAAATCCTTCTTTGATCTGATATTCCATGATTCTATTATATGTCTGGATGTAAATTCCACATTTGTGGTCAGTATCATCTATGCTGTTTGTCAGTTATGTCATAATCAAACTGCCTTCTGCTAATTTTGCCCTTTCTTCTGACAATAGGGATCATAAGATTTGGAGCTCAATGGGGCTCCTTTCTATTGCCACCTTTCTTTGACTTCTTTCAAGTCCCCAAAACAATTTCAAACTTTGCTGATGCCCTGAATTCTACAGTGCCTTCTCTCTCTTTATTATCTTCAAATTACACTTTCTATATCACATTTGTGCACAATTGTTTGCACATTGTCTCTCCCATTAGACTGTGAACTCCATCAGAGTAGGGAATTGTTTGCTTTCTTTTCCTTCCCATGTATTGCCAACACCTAGGACAGTGCTTGATACATAGTAGATACTTAATAAATATTTATTGATGATTTGACTTAGAGAACATCTAGTCTAATCCCCCAAGCAACTAAGGAAACTAAGACCTAGAGAAGAAAATGACAGTCCAAATTTGTTCAATGAATGCATAATAGTGTCAGACTTAGAACCAATCAGATATTATAGGAATTGGGACACAAAAGGACCTTAGAGATCATCTAGTACAATCTGTACATTTAAATATAGGGAAATTGAATAACCTGTTAGATCTATGATAAACTCATCTTTAAAAAAGGAATAGAGTGGATCTCAGAAGATAAAATGGATAATATTGATTGCATAAAACCAAAAAGTTCTTACACAAACAAAAGCCATGCAGTTAAAATTGTAAAGAAAAGATTTCTAAAGATTACATTTTTAAATATATATAAGGAATTGATGCAATTATTTTGGAGTAAGAGACATTCCCTAATTGATTAGTGATGAAAGGTAAAATAAAGTCAGTTTTCTAAGAGAGAAACCCAAATTATCTAAATAGTCATGAAAAATGCTTCAAATCACCAATAATTAGAGAAATATAAATTAAAGAAATTCTAAGGCTCTACTTCAGACTTGATTGATTGGCAAAGTTGACAAAAAAAGAAAAGTGATAAATGTGGGTGGAACTACAGGAAAAGAATCACTTTAAAGCATTTTTGGTTTTGTTGTTCTTCAGTCACTTCAGATTCTATGATTACATTTGGGATTTTCTTGGTAAAACTACTGGAGTAGTTTGCCAATTTTCATCTTAGTTCTTTTCTTACAGACAAGGAACCTGAAGCAATTAGGGTTAAGTGATTTATCTAAGGTCATATAGCTAGTAAGTGTCTGAGGCAAGATTTGAACTCAGTAAGAAAAGTCTTTCTAACTTTGGACCTGGTTCTCTACCCACTTCACCACCCAGCTGCCAAGTATTATTGGTACAGTTTTGAATTGTTCTAGCCATTCTGAAAAACTATTTTGACTATGCTTCTAAAGTTACTAAATTGTGCATACCCTTTGGCTTAGTGCTACCATAATAAGGTTTTTAATACCAAAGAAATCAAAGAAAAAGACCCATATTTCCAAGAGAAATTTTACCAACTCTTTTTTTAAATGACATCAAATAACTGAAAATAGAGGCTGTGATTAGTGATTGGAGAATGATTGAATAGATTGTGGTATATACACGAATGAAATATTATTTTCCTATAAGAATTGATGATGCGCAGTTTCAGAGAAACCTGAGAAGATCTGTACAAAGCAATGCTGAGGGAAATGAGCAGATCCAGAAAAAAATCCACAATAACAACATTGTAAAAGCTAATACCTTTAAAATACTTAAGACCTCTGATCAACACAATGATCAATTATAATTGAGGGTACTTATTAATACAGTCCTGACAGAGAAGTGATGGATTCAGAATATAGAATAAAAATAAATTAAATATAGATATGAAACTATATCCCAGGTAGGTCAGGTAATGTTGCCAGAGCCTCACAAGTTATTTGCAGAGCTGAAACTTAAACCCATGAATCTTGAAGCCACATCTAGCAACCCTTTCCAATTTTCTATATGTTGTCCCAGTAGGGTAATAGATAGGAGAGGAAAAGACTTGCAATTCCCTTCAGGGAAATCATTTTCCAAATAATCAAGGTTATAATAAGGTTCAGCTTGGGTATTCTTTGCTCCATTCTCCGCATATTAAATGTTTGTGGCAACTCCCAGCCCCCCAAAACATCAACATTCAAATAGACTCCCAGAATATAAGAATTCTGAATAAGGAAATAAAACTTCCTACCATACACTTTAGGAGCTATACTTCTCAGAATTTAGGCAATGCCTTTATTTAAAAAAAAACAGCAATAAACAAAGAACCTTCTTCACAGAACTGAGAGCTCGGGGAAAAAAAAAAAGGAATTATCTTCCTGCTATAGGCTCAAGTCATTTCTTGTGTACTTGGAGAATTCACAGAAGTTGCTACTGCTTAACATCACAGCTAAAGATTTCCATCCTGACCTAAAATGTGCATCCTAGTCTCCCTCTGCTGTTCAAATCTCCCTGTGTCTCTGTAACCTAGCCTGGGAAATCAACATGGTGCCCCAGAGTTCTATAGCTCAAGGAAGAAAACTTTGCAGTGACTAAAAGATCTGGGATAGATTTCCTGTGAAGTTAAAATGGTAGGAGGAGGAGGAGGAGGAGGAGTAAATTGGAGAATAATGTGTTTTTAATAGATGTTCCAGCTATGTGGAACAAAAATCTTTGAAAAATAGAACCCTAGCAAGAGAAATCAAAAATCCTACAGGGACAGGCTGAGGTATATTTCATCCCCATCTTCCTGTCTGTCCTGGAATTGTTCTAAAGATTCTTTCAGTAAACCTAAAAGAGAATGAGATCATTTTCCACTTTTTTTTCCATTTCAAAAAGCAGTTTTTTTCCTACTCATGCAATATTCTTCAGAACATTAAATAAAAAAGAATAATAGCAAGGTGTTGACTTGCCCCAGGGCCTTTTCTGTCTGAAATCCATTGAAAAAGATGAGAACAAGTTGACAATAAATATATCCAGACAGGATTAACAAAACAAAGCCCATCAACACAAAGCAACAATAGAAAGATTAACCCTTCCTCATCCAAAAGGAGAAAGAAAATTGATAGTTGTTCTCAGAACACGGGATGGATCAGCAAGTAAAAAAAAGAACTTGAAAAATTACTTATAAAACATTCAAGCACCTCTCTGCAGAATGATAATAAGGGGTGATGATAGATACTCAACACTGAACTTCATGAGAGTAACTGATATGTATTAATTTCTGGGTGGCAGCCAATTGGTATAGCAAAAAAGAGCATTTGACTTAGAATTATTAAGACCTAAGTTTGAAACTTGCCCTAGACACCTAGACATTAAGTATCTGTCTACCTCAACTTCCTCATGTGTAAAATGGCACAATAAAAGTGCACTACATCCCAGGATTGTTGTGAGGATTAAATGAGAAAATATTTGTAAAGTCCTTTACAAACTTTAGAAGGATATACAAATATTTGTGTAACCTGGGCTGTTTACTGGGCTAAACATACACAATTCAAGTAACATAGAGGCCATGTCCCATAAAACATATGAGGGAATAGCATTCTTTGATGACACTATTTTTATTATTGTGGTTTCTATGTGATAATTATTTTTATTATTGTGGGTTCTATGAAACAGTTAAGAGTGGAAACTACAAACTCCTTA
Organism: Macrotis lagotis; assembly: GCF_037893015.1. Taxonomy (NCBI): domain Eukaryota; kingdom Metazoa; phylum Chordata; class Mammalia; order Peramelemorphia; family Peramelidae; genus Macrotis; species Macrotis lagotis. Next base: position 609,398,946 of record NC_133666.1, on the reverse strand, counting down.
TGGACATTTGCAAGAACTCAGAGGAGTACACTGATATGTAAAAAAAAATGGCTACTGAAACTGAAGGTTTTACAGCAGTGAAATAAGACCAGGTCAGTGAACACAAAATTTAGAGAAATGTCAAACATAATGATTCCTGTCTTATTAATTGATGCAGATTATTCAAAGAAATGTTAGAAAAATGTTCAACATGTCAAAGCTGAAAAACTAAAACCCCTCCTTAATCAAATCCTAATTCTAAATACAACTCTCCCTAAATATCTTTGAGAATTTAACAAATAAATTTCACTAGAACTGGATCATCACCATAGATAGAACTCTGGCCCAATTGTTCAGACATAAAATTGACCTTTTCAAAAATTTTTTAAGAATTATTTTCACTTGTTCAAGTTCATATTCATAGATCTCATACCATGACTGATCAAATAGAAACTCTGACCTGCTCAAAGTTGGACTGGTTTGCCCCTTGGATTGATACATCTTGGTACCAGACTTATTGAGGAAACTTGAGTGGCATATCTGTGATTCAGTTTAGATAGTCTGAGCTCCCTCACATATATTTCATTATTCATCTAGGAGGACATGGTATATACATTAACTATCTGGTATCCAAAACAATATCATGTGGTGGGAGTGAAAGTATTACAACTTCTATTTTACTAATGAGGAAAACTGAGGCTTGTTTAGGTAAAATGACTTGCCCACCTCCACATAGTGAAAGAATGATAAAGTCAGGATTATAATCCAGCACACTCCACTTCAGTCAAAAAAACATTGAGTAAATGCTTATAACAAATCTAATTTCATAAAGTACAAATTTTAGGAAGGATATTTGACCCACTGGAATATTTCTGGAGGATGTCTAGCAAAATAGTGAGTGTAATGATGACACTGCAATCTGAAAATGAGTTTAAAAGAATCCAGGTAGCCTAAGAGAAGAATAGAGGAATGATTTCTTCTTTTGGGTATCAGAAGGATAGTTATGTGTTAATGGGTTTGGGTTGTTTTTTTGTAGATCTAGAATATAGAAGTAGGAGCAGGTATTTTTCTCTGGCTGTCTCCTCCAAGATTAGAATGGTATCATTTTTTTTTACCCTGACTATTTACCTCCCTTACTTCCTTTAAATTCCCACTAAAATCCCATATCTAACAGAAAATTTTCCTCAGCCTTTATCTGTTAATTATTTCCTATTTGCCCAGTTATTAATTTACTCAGTGCATGTTTGTTTGTTTGCTTGTTATCTCCCCTATTAGGTTTTAAGCAACTTGAGGGCAGGAACTGTCTTTTGTCTCTTTTTTGTATACCAGCTCTTAGCAAAGCACCTATTACATAATAAGAACTTAATAAATATTTATTGAGTTGAATTGAATGGGTAAAAACTTCCAGAGATATAAAAATTTCCATAGATTCCACAGATATAAATAAAAATCTTTCAATAATTTGAGTTATTTAAAAAGTGGAATAATTGCCTTAGGAGGCTTTGGAAACTTGGGGACAGTGTACCCCACTAACCATAAGGACCAAGGGTGCTACAGAGAGGATTTCTGCTTAGAAGTGTCCTGGATGCCCTCTGAGGTACCTTTCATGGCAAAAATGCTATGATTCTATGGTTCATATACTAAAATATGACATAATTTCTCAACACTTAAAATCACTCAAATCATTAAGTGTGATTCCCCAGAAAGTCTAAAAAAAGATTACTTTGAAAATGCCAGGACACTGTTACTTCTTCTCCTCTACTCAAATATCCACGAGTCCAGTATACAGATTTTTCACCTTACTTTTGGCAAAACATCACCCACATCTTGGTCAGGGGTGATGGAGGGAGAAGGTAACTTTAACAGTAGAAAATGGACCATTTTATAAATTTCAAACCTCACATTCTATCACATGCCACAGAACCACAAAAGGAAAGTCACAAATATTAGTCAACCCTAGAAAACCTAATGAAGCTTATTCTGTCTTTATAAATAGTCACAGTCTCCAATTGCTCATGAAATAAGAGAATGTTAGAGCTGAAAGGAACCTTAGATTCTACAGTTCATTCACTTTCTCCTCAGACCTTTTTACAGATTAGTAAACCAAGGAATGATTGCTCAATGTTATAAAAGTAATAAGGAGCAGAACTAGACTTTGAATCTAGCCCCTCTGATGCTAAATCCCTCTGATCAAACTTTTTTCTACCACACATTTTCACTGATAAAATCCTTGTATATAAAATCATATTGTACACAAAGTATATCATAGCATTATTTTGCCCCTTCCTCAAATGATAAATAGTCCTCAGTTTGCCCCTTCACTTCCATTCTCATTCTTAAGTTCATCAATTTCATATAGTCATAGTCATTCCATGATACTGACATCTATTTTTTTCAGTTTTCACAAAAAAGTGCTACTATAAATATTTTGGGGGTTTATGAGATCTTTCTGGTTTTGTCTTCCTTGGAATTTGTGACTTGCATATCTTTCAACTTTGGATCAAGGGATATCTAGTCACTCCCCCCCCACATAATTCCAAATTACTTTCCAGAATTTTGAGATTAATTCACTGTTGCACCAACAGTGTATTTTTGTGTCTATGTTTCTGCAGCACTTTCCAACATTGTCTACCACATACTTGGTTCATCTTTGTTAATTTGATATATGGTAAAAATGCAGAGTTGATCTGTATTTCTTTTGTCATTATTGATTGGGAGCAATATTTGTTTCATATTTACAAATAGAACCCAACTTTACTAATACTAGACCTATATTCAGAAGAAATCATAAAAAATGGGGAAAATGCCACATATCCAAAGATATTTGTAAGTAGCTCTTTTTGTAGTGGCAAAGAATTGGAAATTGTGAGAATTCCTAATCAATCGGGGAATGACTGAACAGGTTATGGCATGTGAATGCAATGGAGTATTATTGTTCTATAAGAAACCATAAATGGTCAGACTCTAAAAAAGAATGGAAAGAATTATAGGAACTAATGCTGATTGAAGTGAATAGAAGCAAGGGAATTTGTGAGCTGATCAACTATGATGGATGCAGCTCCTCTCAGCAGTTCAGAGATCTAGGACAACCCTGGGAGATATGTTTCAGACAATATCATCCATATCCAGACAAAAAAAAAATAAAAAATCCATAGAATCTGAATTAACACTAGCTTCAAATTTTAAAATTTTCTCTTATGTTTTTCTTCCTATCTCATCATTTTCTTTCTTTTCCCTTAGTTCTATTTCCTCATACACAAAATGACTACTGTATAAACATGTTAAATACAAATGTACATATAAAATAGTCACTAGACTATTTGCTGTTAAAGGAGGAGGATAGGAAGGGATGGTGGAAGAAAATTGTGTAACAAACATACAAGTAGATAAATGTTGAAAAAACTTTCATAGCATGTAAATGGAAAAATAAAATATCAATCAAATGTTTGTAATAGTTTAAATTATTATGATTACTCATTTTTTGAACACTTGAACACTGAAGGAATTGTTCTTGGTTTTGTAAACATACACAAAAATATTCCTTACATTAGACCCTCATTAAAGATTGTATATATATATATATATATATACATATATATATATATATATATATATATATATATAGCAAAGATTTTCTTTCACATTTATCATATTTATTTTATAACCTATTAATATTAGTTTTGTTTAACAAACATTTTTTAATTTTATATAATTAAAATCACTTATTTTACTTTTGTGATTGTTTTCTATCCATTGCTTGATCCATAAATCGCTACCTAGTCACAATTATGAAATGTATCAGATCTCCTTCTCCTTTGAGTTTAATGCCTTGACTTTTAACATTCAAATCATATATCTATGTTAAGAATATGGTGCTTTATAATATAATTTCACTGAAATTTATTTCCCAGAAGCTTCACTAGAGTAGTTTATGTTTTCAGGAATATAGTTTACCTGTCTTTTAAATAGAATAACCCTTGCCCTCACTTCAAAGGGTTGTTGTGAAGATTTAATGACTCAATAATAGCCAAAGGGCTAAGAAACCTATTAAATGTCTGATATTATTACTTTGGAGATATATTATATGTATTTTTGACAAATAAGATGTCATGTCATCATTAAAAAGTTTATAACTCATAACAGTTGTAAGTATATGCTTCCCAGGGCTTCTGTATTCACAGAGTAAAGCACAGATATTGGGGTTTCAGATCTTGATGGGGAAAGTCTTAAATACTGAAAGAGCATATATGGTGGGGAGACAGAAATCTCCTCAACACTCACATGATCATTGTCCCAGTTCAGGAGCTCATTAATTCTTACTTCAACTATATCAATTGCTTCTTAATTGAATCAAGTCTTTTCCCTAGTACTTTATTCCTGAAGTGGATGGTTGACCATATCACTATACCATGGAAAAAGCTTAAGTAATTTAATGTAATCTTGAAATTAAATTTCTGAGTGGGGCTCTCAGTGGCCTTTATACTATATCTATAAGACCATCTTTCTAGATCAGTTTCTCTTATAATTCTACTTCATAATTTCTAAGTTCTAGTCAGATTGAGCTACTTTCTTTCTACCTCCATGCCTCTCCAAAGACCACTGCCATACCTTAAATTCTCTCCCTCCTCCTTGACTCAAATGCAGTCTCTTCCTCTTGGCCTTTTTGGACCTTCTCAAATTATCATGTATTTAATTCTCAGTTTCTTATTGTCTCTAGATGATACATTGTATCAGAGTGTACTGGTAAATGTTTACAAACTGACTCTGTGGAGGAAAATTAATATGTACAATGCACACAAGTTTAATCTGCATTTTAAATATTTTTTCTATCTTTTTCTCAAGTCTAGACAATGAAAAATAACAAAGCAAGCCTTGTTATATAAAATTTGAAGATTTTGAAAGAATAAAGGTTGATACTGAAAGCTTAATAATCAGATTTCTAAGCTGATTTGAGGCTGGTTTCAGCATACTCTTGAATATTGTGAGTAGAGAGCATGTTTTGGAGCCAGGAAGACCTGAATAAGAGTCTTCCATCTCACTCACCCTGGCTGCAAGATTCTGGGCAAGTCAGTTCACTTTCTCAGTTACTAGACAGCTCTCTTGGCCAGCTAGATGGTACAATGGGTGGAATAGTAGTTAGTCTTGGGGTCAAGAAGACTCATTTTCCTGAGTTCAATCAAATCTGTACTCAGATATTTACTAGTTTTATGAGCCTGGGCAAGGCACTTCACCCTATCTATTTGGCTCAGTTTCTTCTTCTGTAAAATGACCTAGAAAAGGAAATGGCATACATTCCAGTATGTTGCCAAGCAAATCCCTGAAACAGGTCCCAAAAAGTTGAAAATGACTGAAAAAACCCCCAAAAAGCAACACAAAGCCAGCTCTCTAAAATTAGAAGCTGCAGAGAAGGTATTGACCTTCCTTGGTAGAAGGAGTTTTAGTACCTGGTAATTTTCTATACTACTGAAAATCACAGACTAAGTCCCTATTCCTAACTATTCTTTCAGAATATAAGATTTTTGAAGACAGATGCTTTTCATTTTGTTTATGTATCCCTCACACCATTCTGTTCATTATTTTCAATGTATCCTGTTTTTAGCTAGCTTTGTATATTGCCTCCCTCCTCCTTAGATTGTAACCACTTCTGAGGGCAAGGAGTATCTTTTGCTATTTTTGTAACTTTAGCACAGAACAATGTCTGGCACATAGTAGGTACTTAATACATATTTGTCCATTTTTGATGGATTGCCTCAAACTTACTAGGTACTTAATAATGTTAGTTGAGTAAAAGAATGAATTAAATGAAAGTCTTTTATTTAGAAATTTGAATCAATGGATGAACAATAAAAAAAGAACAAAACTGCTGACCACTTACTTTTTCAATTGTGATAGAAAGTATGAATAATATTGAAGTACAATCCAAAAAGGAAGAGAAATAAAAGGGGAAAAAAATCTGGCCCTGGTGGTTTTAGATGAAGTTGTCTACCTTATCATTTCTATCCCTTGGAAAGATAATTAATACCAATATGATAAATACTGTTCACATTTCTGTACCAGTGAACTGAACACCAGATCATGCAATAAATCACATAAATATTTGATTTCCTTTTTGGTTCCTGGCACTAACCCTAAAGGGTTTCTTCTTTTGTTTGATATTGACACAAATCCCTGTATAGCTAATTAAAATCAATGACACTGGTGGTTGTGTGGCATGGAGCCATCACTTCCTTGTCCATCCTTGGCACTAATTATTGAGGGAAAGTGGGGGTTAGGGAAAGTGAGAAACGATGAATCAAGTTGTATCAGTAGGGAGATTCCAGTTGGATAACAAGCTGTCACTAACAAGACTTCCCCTCTCCTACAAATTGGCCAAGATCCAAGACTGTCTCACACTCTCATCTAGTCTATGCTCCATGAAAATAGGACCATCAAATTTATTTCTATCCCCCCCAAAGTGTAGCCTAGGACTGAGTCAGGCACATTGAGGGTCCTAAACAAATATTTGTTAAACTTAAATGAATTTCTCTTTTCTCTCCTCTGATCCATTTCTTGTCTCTTCCTTTCCCCTAATCATGAGAAAACTGGGAAAGGTTAAGCAATTTTGCCCAGTGTGATAATCAGAGCTAGTGAAAATAAGAGGTAGCTTTTAAACCTGAAATTCATAGACTTGGAACAAGAAGGGTCTTAGAAATCAAGTTCAACTTCTTCATTTTACTGCTGAGGAAAATGAAAAGTTTACTAACTTGCTTCAGGTCTCATAGGATATAAATGCTGAAGGGTTGATTCAAACCCAGGACCTCTGACTGCTAATTCATCACTTTCCCCACTGTAATATTCTGTCTTCTGGTGCTAAAAACAATGCTTTCTTAACTACACTACTAGCTTTATGACCCAGGGCAAGATACATTTTCTTGTTTGCCTCAGTTTCTTCATCTGTAAAATGAACTGGAGAGGCAAATAGTAAACCACTCCAGTACCTGTGTCACGAAAATTCCAAATGAGGTCTCAAAGGAGTTGAACATGACTGAAACAATTAAACAATAGAAATAATTAGAAGAATAAGGAAATATAGGCTTTGGATAGGTAAAGAAAGGGGAAATGTTCTAATGAAATATAAGGTGAGGGCATTCTCAAAGATCCAAATAATTATTGAGTCACTGTTCTCAAACTGATCCACTTGCTAGTCTCTGAATTGAATGGGTGTCCCATCTCTTTCCTCTAGGTCTTTGGGCATTCTTCATGTCCTTAAAACTTCCTTTCTCACATCTGTGTCTCAGAATCCTACCCTTTTTCAAAACTCATTTTAAGTGACAGCAGATCTTTATATCACAGATTTAGAACTGGAACAGATCTTAGAAGATATTGAGTTTTACCCTTTCATTTCACAAATGAGGAAAATGAGGCACAAAGAAGGTAAATAATTTCTTCTGACTTAAACAGCTAGTAGATGTTTGAAATAGGTTGTGAATTCAGATCATCTTGACTCTAAATTCAGTGGCCTTGTCATAGTGCCATGTTTCCTATTATACAAGGCTTTTCTTCATTCTCCCCCCACCAAATTGTCAGACTTTCCCCCAAAACAAATTACTATGATTTTAATTTTGTTTTACTTTGCATTATTTTGTATTTTTGTATTTAGTTTGAATAAACACATGTCTATCTGTATATAAGTTGTTTACCTCAGTGGAAACGATTAACAAGAATTTATTGAGTTCGTCGTTGTTGTTAAGTTGTTTTTCATTCAGTGTCTGACTTTGACCCCCTTTTGGGGTTTCTTATCAGAGATACTGGAGTGGTTTGTGATTTCCTTCTTCAGCTTATTTTATAGGTGAGGAAACTGAGGCAAGCATGGCCAATTGACTTGCCCAGGATCACAACACTAAAGATGAGATGAGACCTTGCTAACTCCACACCCAGTGTTCTATTCACTGCAATATTACCTGCCCTATTAAGTTCCTACCATTTGCCAGGATGTGCTAGCAACTGGGGAAACAAATACATAAGTGTGACAGTCCCTACCCTCAGGAAGCTTAACTTTTTCTAGTGTATTCAACAAGTTCTGATAGAAATATACACTGAAATACAAAATAAATAAACAATTTAGGGGATATGAGAAACAAGTATCTCTGAAATATGGATTATTTGTTTTTTGTTTGCGTGTTTTATCTCTGCATTCTCAACATAGTTCATGGCATATTAAAAAAGGCTATATCAATGTGAACTCCATGTAGCATCTTCAGAATACCCATCAATGATTAAAGCAAACCAAACAAAAGAAACAAAAAGTTGGTTAAGAGATGTAGATGGGGAGGCAAAGTCTTGCCCTTTTTAAAATCTAGATTAAATATTATCTCTGCTATGAAATCCATAAGGATATCTAAAGTCTTCTTATAGCTTTTTATATGCTTCTCTGATGATGTATAGTCCTATTCTATTTTTCATTAGAAATTTATGTGTAGAAGTTTTAATGCCCCTCCCACACATACAGTCAAATTATTGATCTTTTTATGGGACAGAAGTTATAAAGTGGTCTAAAATATACTGAGTACACAGGCTTCCCCTTTTCTCCTACTCATTTCCCTCCTATTCTGTTGTTACTTCCTAAATGACAAAGGGCCTAAAACTTAACCTATCCAGTACTTCAATTTCAGTTCATCTGATGCCATTTAAAATTCCATTACCTGATATGGAATCCTGCTTTTAGACTTCTGGACTTTTTTTCCTTCCCTTGTTCTTTCACTTTCTAGTCACGCCCTGGTGCTTCTTAAGTCACAATCAGTCGTCCATTTTCCACACCTGTATTCCTGTTTTTAAATACACTGCCCAGTCATAGAAGGAGTAGAAGAGACATCTATGCCTTACTGGAATAGGGATGAGTATCCCTTCTACTTTCATCCTCCACTTGAAGATTTCTGGTGAAAGGGGACCCATTTCCCACCCCCACCACCCATTTGGACAACTATAATTTATTGACAATTTCTTGATCTAAACTTCTCTCCCTGAAAATTTATACCATTCCTCCTATTTCTAATGTTTGAGATCCAGGAAGAATGAGTCTAATCCCCTTTCCACAGGTTATGAATGAAGTGGAGGATGGATGTTAAGTCAGAAGACCTAGATCCCTTATGCAATTCAGGAGCAATGTCAGAGCACCAGGGTGTGACTAGAAAGAGAAAGAATAAGGGAAGGGAAAAAAGCCCAGAAGTCTAAAGGCAGGATTCCATATCAGGTAATAGCATTTTAAATGGTAGCAGATGAACTGAAATTGATATACTGGATAGCTTAAGCTTTAGGCCTTTTGTCATTCCAGGCATGGGAATCAGTTTCATAAAACAGCATAAAATGGGATTATTTTTAGGTATGCTAGGGTAGAAATCTTCCTTCTAATTGACAGCTAGCATATAAATTCCCAAGAATCATGATAGGATAGGAAAAAATACTATAGCAATATCCTAGGGAGTACAGGACACTGTGAAGTACATTAAAGAATGAACACAGTTGGTAATAACTTCTACAGAAGCAGTAGGAATCCACTGAGATGCCCCTCCCTGCAAGATGTAAAAAAGAGGAAAGGGGAGAAAAGAGCTGATATCTGTGGCCTCTGATCTCTTCCACCAATATATTTAGGAAAACCAGAACAAGGATGGCTCTCAGATTTGTTGTTTGATCTTGGGTCAATAATTTAACCCTTATAATCCTATGAGCCCCAATTTTATCACCTATAAAGTGTAAATAATAGTATTTTCATTACCTATCTCAAAGAATTGTACTTGAAAAACCTTATAGACCTATAGAAATGTAAATATAATTGGAAGGATGATCAATCAAGTCCCAATTTTTATAGTATGTATAATAACTGTCCTCTCTCAATCAAATGGACTTTAGGAAACATTATGAATAATAAGGTTAGTGAAAGTGATGGAATTCCAACCAAATTATTTAAAATACTAAAAATATAATGCAGTTAAAGTCCTGTCCTCAATATGCTAACAAATTTGGAAAACTCATCAATGACCAATGGTTTGGGAAAAATCGGTTTACATCCCAATTCTAAGGAAGGGTTATGACAAAAAAAATGCTCGAATTATTGAGCAATAGCTCTCATTTTACATGTCAGCAAGGCTATGCTGAAAAGAATGCAAGCTAAGCTTCAGCAGACTTGTTTATGAAGAGAGAGAGGACCTAGAGACCAAATTGTCACTATTTGCTGGAGTATGGAAAAAGTAAGGGAGTTTCAGAAAAAAAGCAAAGAAACATAAAAATATCACATCTCCTACTTAATTGACTACACTAAAACCTTTGATTATTTGGAAAACAGTATAATGTGGCAAGTCCTCGAAAGAGAGGACTACTAGATCATCTTAATTTTTTCCCAAGGAATGTATATGTAGGCCATGAACCAGTGAGAGTGAGTCATGTAACAACTTATCGTTTTAAGATTGGTAAAGCAGTAAGACAGGGCTGTATATTGTTATCTTATTTATTTAATCTCTACAGTGAATATATCATGTGATATGTCAGACTGGATGAATCAAAAGTTAAAATTAAGGTTTCCAGGAGAAGTAGTAATGACGCCAATTCACCTGGGAAGAAACACAGCCAATACTGTGGATATTTGTACTTTGGCCTTTGTCAATAATATCAGTAATGTTGCAATTGATACCAAAAAGTAAAGAAAAATTAAGAAGACCCTTGATGAGGTTAGAAGAAGAAAGTGTAAAATTTGGTTTTCAACTTAATATATTAAAAAAAAAATCCTGGCAATTGTCCCATCACTTCCTGCCAAATAGAGAGAGAAGAAATGGAAACAGTGTGAGATTTTATCTTGGGCTCAACAATCATTGCAGACTATGACTGTAGTCATGAAATTAAAAGATGCTTACTCCTTGGAAGGAAAGCTATGGAAAATCTGAGAAGCACACTAAAAGGCAGAAACATCACCTTGCTGTCAAAGGTACCATAGTCAAAGCTATATTTTTTTTCCAATAGCAGACTATGGCAATGTGAGAATTGCATTATAAGAAAAACTGAGTGCAGAAGAATGGGCATTTCTGAATTGTGGTTGCTTTTAAAGACTTTTGAACATCCCTTGGATAGCAAGGACATTTTCAGTCATATTTAAATAAATTAATTTAGATTATTCGCTGGAAGGTCAAATACTAAAGTTAAAACTTCAATACTTTGATCCCATAATGAGAAGACAGGACTCATTTGAAAAGATCCTGATGTTGGGAAAGATTGAAGGCAAAAGGAAAAGGGAACAGCAAAAATGAAATGAATAGATAAAATCATGGAAACACTGAGCATGAACTTGGACAGATTTAGAAGATAGAAAAGCATGGCATGCTATCCATGGCATCATAAATAGTTGGATATGACTAAAGGACTGAACAACAACAAATTTTATTTGGAGTAAAAGCAATTCCTCATTATCATCTATTAGAATTCCTACCTTCCTTAAAAAATTTCTCAAATTTTACTTTCAGGAAGCTTTTTATTATCTCCTTGGTTATTAATACTTCTCCATGTTGTAATCTACCCAGATAGAATATGCAAAATTATTTTTATTGCTCAATTGATTTAATGTTTAATATCAGATTGGCTTATCCATTCTGTTAAGATCAAAGGGTGTGAATGTATGAGAAGCCTACAAGAATATAACATCAAAAAGTAAAACTGATCATTAGGAAAAGGAAAATAACCACAAAAAGTAAAATTGACCAACTGAAAATAAACAACTAATCTAAAACTAAAATTAACCAAATGGAAAAGGTAACACAAAAGCCAACTGAAGAAAGAAATGCCCTGAAACTAGAATTGGACAAATGGAAAGTAATGACTCTTTGAGGCATCAACATTCCATGAAAAACAATCAAAAGACTGCAAAAAATAAGAAAATGTAAAGTGCCTCTTAGGTAAACAGTAGATCCAGGAAAGATAATTACAAATTATTGACCTACTTGAAAACTAAGATCATAAAGGGAGTCTAGACAATATCTTTCAGGAAATTATCATGGAAAACTGCCCTAACTGTCCTCGAAAAAAAATGCACTGATCATCCCCAGAAAGATTTTAAAGATTCTATAAGAGAAAGTGAAGCTGAAAAGTCTGTCTCACTTAAATCCAATTCATATACAAGGGAATATATCATTTTATAATATCATTGGTCCTCTTCAAAAATGATGGACAAACAACATATGTTATGTGTTATGTGTTAACTTCTCCCATTAGAAATTAAGTTCCTTGAAAGTAGGGACTATTTTTCCTTCTGCTTGTATTTTGATTCCTAGCACAAAGCAGAGTATCTAGAACAAAGTAAGTACTTAATAAATACTTGCTGACTTGACTTGAAGCTGATAGCATCTTTTCAGAATGTTTTTAAATTTATAAAATAAAATACATAGACTTAAATTGAAATAGTCGTTAACATATTTTTCAAAGATTCACAGGCCCCAGGTTAAGAATCTTTTGATTTTTGAAATTCTGTGATGCTTAGTTTATTTCTCTCTTTTCCTGCCACTTTGAACAATTTTTTGAATTATTGTATCCACTCACTTAATATTATTATTTTTATTCCTTTGCCAAAGAGAATCACCCTTCCACTGAAAAAAGATATAACAGTAATAAGTACCAAAAAATTGAGACATTGGCAAAGTAAGAAGAAAATAAAAATATTAAACTTCCTTTAATGCGTTCAAGTAATTTGACCCAATAGAGTTTATATTCTGGAGTTATAAAAGAAATGGAGATGTTATCATTAAGCTACTATCAATGAAATTGAAAATATAGATAAATTTCTTGTGTAGAAGGAATAAAGATACATTAAAATAAATTTTAAATAAATACATAAAGCATCAGTAAAATAAGATAAATTTCAAAATAAAATAAGAAAATATGAAATATTGAAAACAAATACTCAAGAAAAAAGCACAAAAGATACTAGAGGACTAAAGGAAGACTGATTTGTTAAAAGGAAGAATTATGTAAAAGTCAGTGAACTTAACTTCAATTCCTGAAAATAATTATAGAACATATTTTTATAGGGATGGTTGGTTATAAAAGTGATAGTCATAAAGAATGAGCAAGGTTCAACCAAAAACAAGTTCAACCAGACTAATCTTATTTCCTTTTTGAGAGTTACCACAAAAAAATAGTTTATCCAGATTTTGAAAAAGTATTTAGTCAAGTCTCTCCAGCTATTCTAGTGCAATAGCTAGAGAGAGATAAGAATTAGGCAATAATACAAAATAAGTGGAGTCAGAACTGGCTGGATCTAAAGAATCATTATCAATGATCCAAAAGCAGTTTTAAAGCCTTTTAATGACTTGTATTCTAAATTGTAATAAAGTAGGTTTTCTTTTCATACATTTCATTTTCTGTGAACAAATCTACTTAACTAATTCATTAGTTTAATATGTCTTTATCTACTGCTTAGCCAAGTCCCTGACAAGTAGTAGACAAATAACAAATATTAGGTGACTGACGTGTGGATGTCACAAATGGAGGAATCTTAGTCATTCCATGGGCTGCATCCCAATGTAAAACAACATTGGACAACTTTTGATAGATGTGGTAACATAAGTCTTTTAGTAACCATTATTATTGTTCTTTGAAGTTGCTTCTTCTAGATCAGGAAATATTTATTTAGATGTTTTAAGCCTTTATCATTCAGTATGAGGAGATCAATATTTTTTATTTGTGATTATTTTTTTCAATTATTATTAGCTATAAATTTTATTGTCTATAAAATAAGGTTAAATTAGATAAACTCTAAAATTCTTTTTAGCTCTCTCTCTATATGAATCTATGTCCCTATGATCTACTTTTTCCTTAAAGTGGGGACAATATTTCTTGTAATTCTTATCTTTACCAGCAACTATGCAGTTGAAATGAGACAATATATACATAAAAACCATTTGGAAAACTTTAAATCACTATATACGTGTTCTTTATTATCATTATCCCTCTGACTTTGCTCATTATTTATGACATTCAGATACAGACAAGTCACCATTTTATTATTAATATTATTTAATGTTCTGTGGACTATAATTCAAGTGGGTAAAATAATTACTTGAATATTTGAATAAAGGTACAGTGATGTAAACAAATCATCTACAGGCTCATTGAAAGCATATTTAAGACAATTTTGGATGTAGGCAGTATAAGATGATGCTAGGTACTTTGATATCATCATCAATTACGCTAGTTCTCTACTCAAGAATTCACTTGGACTAGAGACAGATACAGGAAAAAAAGGTAAATTGCCCAGTGTAGGAGGAGGCTAAGATAGTTCTGAATTCAGGATGTTCTTGAATGTTATATAAGAAAAAATTGTGAAAATAGAATTTATGACTTGCATTGCAGGAATAATTTCCAGAATATAAAAACTTAAATCCATAGTGGCAAAGCACATCAAAGAAATAAAACATGGACTGTAAATATATGGAAATGATGGAAAATCTGTAAAAAAAAGAGAATCAAGAAGCAATATTGTTAAAAGAAAACTTCATTGTCGCACAAGCAAAATATTGATCTCTAAGACAAGATGGAAAATCAATTTAAAGATTATAAGTTTCTCAGAACACAAATCCCAAAACATCAACATGAAGTGTGCAGAAAACTATGAAAACTCTGACTTACTGCCTTAGGAGGCAAGGTAGGAATATTTTTTACATTAAAAAAAACCCCCAATGTATTGACAAAAGTGAAAACCTTTCTTAGCTGTTGCAGTTTACAGACCCCTGCAAGACAAAACATAATACAAGAAAATCTACTTCTGGAAACTGAAAACAAAATAGTAATCTAAAGAATATACAGATGGCCTCCAGAAAAACAAAGTTTGTGCTCTGAAGTCCAGGGCACAGAGGGGCTAAATTTAACAATTCCACTGACAAATAGCAAATTCTAAGAGCAATCAAGGGAAATGCTTTTAAATATAAATGTAACCAAATTTAAATAACATAAGATTATTCTGCACTCACAAGAAGGAATGAAATGATGTGTTCCAAAGAGTAACAAAGTTTAAGAAGCAATTCAAAGTGACCTTTCACGAAAATCTAAATCTAATCATTAGTGAGGAAAGATGAACGTACAATAAAAAGAGGTGTTTGAAACATCCCCAGAATGAAAGCCAGACATGAACAAGGTATTTGATTTTCACACACCACAGACAACAGAAATAGAAGAAAGTGAACAAATACAGCAGGAAAGGATAACAACAGGATAATGAGAAATCATTTAGAAACTATTCCTTTTTCTAAAGTGGAATACTATTGCACTGTTGGTGAAATAGTGTATTGACCCCACCTTTCTGGAGAGCAAATTGGAACTCTGTTCAAAGGAATATAAAACTGTGCATAACCTTTGATTTAGCAATACCTCTAGTCTATATCCCAAAGGGATAATAAAAAAGTGGGAAAAAACCCATTTGGTCAAAAATATTTACAATATTTCTTTTTGTGATAGCAAAGATGAAATTGAGAGAATGTTGTTTAATTGGGGAATGAATGAACAAATTATTACATATGAATATAATGGAATACTATTTTTCTATGGAAATGATTAGTAGGCAGATTTCAAAATAATATGAAAAGACGTGACTGATGTTGAGTGAAGTGAGCAGAACCAGAACACAGTACACAGTAACAGCAATATTTTATGTTGATCAACTCTGATAGACTTAGTTTGCACTTCTCAGCAAAACAGTGATCAAAGACAATTCTAAAAGGCTTACGATAGAAAATGCCAACCACATCCAGAAAAAAAAATGCAAAATACTATGGACTCTGAATGTAGATCAAAATATACTATTTTTACTTTTATATTTTTTCTTTCAGTTTTTATCTTTTATTTTTATTCTTTTTTTACTTTTATGAATAATATAGAGATATGGTTGTTACAATTGTTACACTTGCTGCCTTGAGGTTGGGGAAATGGTAAAGAGAGAGGGAGAAAAATCTGCAACTCAAAACCTTACAAAAATGAATGTTGAAAACTTCTTTCTATGTAACTGGAAAAAATAAAATACAATTAAGACAAAAAAAGAAATCTTTTTCCTTAAAAATAAACAAGAAAATAAGAATGAAAACAGAAGTTAAACTAAGGTGATGTTAGGTTAAAATGGCAGAAATACCTTGTACTAACCTCAAAAAACTTCATATACAGGTGTATTTCTTTTTTTGTAGGACTAATCAAATTGAAGGTAAATAATGAAGGGAAAATAATTCTTATGATCTCTAAATAAAAGAAAACCTACAATAGAATGGGTAAGGGACAAACGGAGAAATTAAACAAGGCAAAAGAAAAGATAAAATATTATTTCAGTTCTAGGAATCAGCATCATTGATGAACAATTCCAAGGATGAAAAGTAATCATGCATAAAAGAAGATGGAATCATTACAATGGGTATCATCTTTATTGTGCTTAGTGAGATCACTCCTCCTGCCTTAGGATAAGTGGAATCAGATTTCTTTGGGGTAACAGATATACAGAAGAGTGGGAAGGCATAGACTCAAGGAGGAGATTTCATGTCAAAAAACTTTAAAGAACTCATATACACATACAACACACACATGCACACATGCACATATGCACACATGCAAGTGCATGCACAGGAAAGCAGAGTTAAACATTGACCACATCACAAAAGAAAGGAAAATTATTAGCATAGTGGAATATTAACCTGCAGGAAGGGAAGGAATAAGAAAACAGTATTTATTAAATTAAATTAATTCCTATGCTAGGCACTGTGCTAAGTGCTTCACAAATGTGAACTCATTTTTTCCTGACAATAACTTTGTGAGGTTGATGCTACTATTATGCCAATTTTATGAGTTAGGAGATAGGCCAATCAAGAGGTAAAGTGACTTATCCAAAGTAGTTCTATTAGTAAGTACCTAACCAAAATACCCCAAATTTGAACTAAGGTCTTCCTTAGACCCAGAATCTGTCCATTGTACCACCAAGCTCTGAAGAATAGCAGTAGAAGGGAGTCAAGGAAAAGACCATAGACCATTTAGAAGAGATACAAAGAAGAACTTAGAAGTTATAATTCCATAAGAATTTGTTTGTACTCAAAGAGAATCAAAGACATCAGCATTTAGAAATCAAGTTATGTTATGTTCAACTTTGTTCAAAGAAATATAAGCTTGGAAGGTTCAAAGATCAGGCAGAAATAGTCCTTTTGAGCATTTGAATGGAGATATCTCTAGTTTTATGCATCTCATGTTTCTGCTTTGCTTAGAGAGCACAAGTCTTTAATGGGTGCATAACATACTGGCAGATGGTGCCATAGCAGATAGAGCACTAGGTCTGGCATAAGGAAGATTCATTTTCCTGAGTTCAAATCCAGCCTTAGATACTATATATCCATGTGACCCTGGGCAATTCACTAACAAAATGGATCCTCTGGGTTCACTGGGGAAGGAAAAGGCAAACCACTTCAGTTTCTTTGCCAGGAAAATTTATTGAATCTAAAGGATCAGACACAACTAATATGACAGATCAACAACATCATGCTAATCAATCCTATGCCAACATCTTCCATGCCTTACAACTTATATGAAAGTTCTTCAGAGAGATCGTGAAAGTGCTCTTTTTTCCACTTCTTCTGACCTCAATATATGTACTTGCCTTGTTTTAGTTCTTCATAAAATAGTATTTTACATACTCTGGTCATTCAGCTACATGCCCAGAAATACCAGAAGCAGAAGAGAGGTCTGTACATACCATTGCTTGACCTGACCAAGATTTTTGCTACTGTCATTCAGAAGATTGGGGAAAATTTAATTGCCTAGAAGAGTTTATCAGTATTATACACCAGTTTCATGATAACATGCTTGTATACCTCCTAGGTCAAGGATGATACTCTCTTTTTTAAAGGAGATTTATTTGTTTATTTTGAATTTTACAATTTTTCCCCCAATCTTGCTTGCCTCACCATCCCCCACAGAAGACAGTCTGCATGGTATACATTGATCTAATTTGAATGTGATGAAAGAGAAATCATATCCTCAAAGGCAAAAAAAGTATAAAAGATAGCAAAATTACATAATATGATAACTTTTTTAAAAATTAAAGGTAATAGTCTTTGATCTTTGTTCAAATGCCACAATTCTTTTTTTTTTGGATACAGATGGTATTCTCCATCACAGATACCCCAAAATTGTGCTTGATTGTTGCACTGATGGATTGAGCAAGTCTATTAAGATTGATCATCACTCCCATGTTGTTATTAGAATGTACAATGTTCTTCTGGTTCTACCCAAGGGATGATAATCTTAAACTATCTCTTGGAGAGGAGGCAGATTGTGTTCTTGTTCCCATGATTTTTAGCATGATATTTTCCATGATATTTTCATAAACATTTGACAAGGACAAATAACAATATCAAGTCAGCTACCACACTGATGATAAACTACTTAACTTCAAAAGACTCCAAACCAAGATGAAAGAAGAGGGGGAATTAGTAAGTGACTTTTTGTTCACAGGTAATTGTGAACTCATTGTATGAAGCAATTCTCTGCTGCTTGTGCTAAATTGGGACTGAAAAGTAAAATCAAGACAAAAGAAGTTTTCCACTGGTCAGCACTAGACCATTCATATGTAGAACCACTGAGTATGGTAAATGGAGAAATTTTGAATGTTCAGAATAATTTTAACTTACCTAGGCAGAATACTTTTCAGGGATATTCACATAAATAATGAGGTTGAGCTATGAGTTAACAAATCTTGGTTAGCATTTGGGATACTGAAAAAAAGTGTGGGAGAGAAAAAGTATTAGGTTGTCTACCAGACTGAAGGTCTACAGTGTCTTTGTGCTGACTTTCTTGTTTTAGGCCTGGACAGTCTACCAGAACCATGCTAGACAAATTGAATTACTTCCTTTGAAATCTTTGAAAGATTCTGAATATCACCTGGAAAGATAAGGTGCAAGATGCTGAGATCCTCTCTTGAGTGCAACTAACAAGCACTCAAAGGGAAATAACTCCATGAGAAATATAAAATTATAGACGGACTAAATAAAAGTCTCTAAATCACAAAATAAAAATCTTGAGTAGGTGCAAAGGAAAATAAATAATTAAGAGAATGAGGGACAGAAGGAGAAAGTCCTTTTTTAGAAAAAAAAGTACAGAAAATGAAATTTAAGAAGCAAAGGGATAAAAGCAAAATTGAAGGGATGATAAGGGAAGCTTTATTTGACAAAGAGGAGAAAAACTGGAGAGGGCTAAATAACTAAATAAAAGGAAGAAAGAAAAAATATACTATTGTTAAGCAAAATTTCAACCTAGGGAAATAAGTATCAAATGAGGGAATAATGAAATGAGTGGAGGTGAGGAGAGGAATGATGGTGAGATTAGGATTATTTTAAAGGAGATTAAGCTAATAGAATAGAAGAGACAGTTTGCTTTTACTGAATTTACAAAAGAAAAAGGTGATGAAGTGAAAAATCCTAATTTGGAAAAAGAAAACCTTATTAAAGATAAATGGAGGAATTTTAATAAGATAAGGAAACACGGTACCCCACAATCAGCTGCTTATAGGAAACTCATTTTAAAAGCAAAGACATAGAGAAGTTTAAAGAAAATTACATTGTATCAGGTAAATTAAACAAGGCAGGAGTTGCAATCATATAAAGCAAAAACAAACATTCAAAAACATAAAAAGGATAAACAAGGTAACTGTGTTTTATTGAAAGGAACCATAGAACCTATGTGCCTTGTCATTCGTAAATTAAATTTAATTAATTTATATCTTACCATCTAAATTCAGAAATAAAAAATGAAGTGAACTATTAAAAGACAAGGACATTATTACAATACCAGCAAAAAAATTTCAATTTCTCAGTGTAGGATAATAAAAACAAAAAGGAAATTCACAATCAAGCAAATTGCTAGAGAAATCAAAGTTAAAAGACTAATGATACCTTCTAAACAGGAACACAAAATATATGTATATCTCAATACCACAGGAACTTTTTATTAAAAAAAAAATCTGTGGGGTGGCTAGGTGGCATAGTGAATAGTACCAGCCTTGGAGTCAGGAGTACCTGGGTTCAAATCCGGTCTCAGACACTTAATAATTACCTAGCTGTGTGGCCTTGGGCAAGCCACTTAACCCCATTTGCCTTGCAAAAACTTAAAAAACAAAACAAAACTCTGTTTTAGGGTACAAAAATATTGTATCCAGAAACAGTAAACATATTTAATACATAATAATGCAATAAAAGTAGTAAGTTAAAAGAGCATAAACAAAAAGCACATAATATTATTGAATTTAATTGAAACTTTAATTTAGTTAAACAGCAAATGGTGGAAGGGAAGGAAAACCAAGTCTCTATGAACATATTCATAAAATAGAAAAAGAGACTTAGTGAACTTAATTGATGAAAATGTTCAAAAACAAAAAAATAATAAACATAAAGGAAGAGAAATATTAGACATTAGAAAAGAAATTGATAAAATGGAAATAAAAAGCAAGAAATGCTAAATTAAACCAAAAATTTGAGTCATTAAAAGTGCTAATAATTTTTTTTGCAAGGCAATGGGGTTAAGTTGCTTACCCAAGGTCACACAGCTAGGCAATTAATTAAGTGTCTGAGGCCGGATTTGAACTCAGGTACTCCTAACTCCAGGGCCAGTGCTCTATCTACTGTACCACCTAATTGCACCACTAAATATACTAATAACATTTATAAACATTTCCCCTATATGATTTAGAAGGAAAAAAGTCAATTCAATAAAATAAAGTAAAATCAATACAGAATGAGAAAAATAAGAATAATAATTAAAACCTACAATGACTGCTACGTGTTAAAAATTTGACTTCACAGAAGAAATAATAGCTGAACAAACAGCTGTTAAAAAACTCCATTCTCATTAAGAAAATAGTAGCTATAAAGGAACTAGCAAAAAAGGAGTAAGGAGAAACTCTTAAGTCTTGTTGGATTCATAGGAGGATTCTTTAAATTCTTTAAAAGATTTTTTAAAGGAATTATTGTTTAAACGAGTACAAATACTGCGCAAATAGTCCTAAACCTTTATAAAGAAAACATTCTATTAAATAATATGAGAAAAAATATAACCCTAATAATACCTAATACCTAGACCAGGGAAAGATAAAGAACAGAATGGGAACTATAGAGCAGTATAATTAATGAAATTCTATTCAAAATTTATAATGAAATTCTTTCAAAAAGACTCCAGCAATTCATCCAAGACATATTCATCATTAACAGGTTGGATTTACAGCAGGGATGTAAGAATGACTCAATATTAGAGAAATAACAAGCATAATTAATAATATTTTAAAACTAATAAAAAACACATGATAATTTCAATAGAGGAAAAGACTTTGACAAAATGCAGCCCACATGAATGAAAAAAAAACAAAACAGAACAACAGAGCATAACTCTACAGAACATAGACATAAAGGAAACTTTGAAATATCAGTAAAAGTATTTATTGAGACTTCTGGCAAAGATAGCGGAGAGAAGATAGGCACTATGTTAAATACTCCTCTTTCCCCTCAAAAACAACATGAAAGAAACAGAAATTTGATCAACAAAACCCCGAAAGAAAAGCTAGGAGAAGAACATATACCAAGAAGCTCTGTCTCAGGGACAGTGGGTGAACTGGGAGACAGAAGCCAAGCATCAGCAGGGGCATAGCAGCTGGGGGAGGCCAGAGGGCCAACCTCAGTCCTAGAGACTTTGGTGAGTGGCGGGTACAAGATCCAACTTTAGTTGTGGAGTCTTTGGCCTGGGAGAGAAGAGCTACAGGAGGGTGAATTGCAGCACAGTGTTTCAGCAAAGCCGGGAGAGCTGCTGGTTGGGGCTGGCACCTGAGCTCCATGCTTTCAGCAGAGTCCTTTCTCTAGAACAAACAATAAACAACCCCTCACCCCCTGAGGCTAAGGGTAGGAGACACAGTTCACTCAAAAAAAAGAGATTACTCCCTCCACCAGGACTCAGCACTTTATTTAAGGTCAACTCAGACCCTGTTGCTGAGGGCACCAAACACTACATAGAAAACAACCAGCACTCCCTACTGGCTGGCCCTTGGAATTACTAAGCCAAGTGAACAAAGCCTATAGGATATTCAAAAGCAAACCTCTGAGAACCAGCCCTCACCCAACACAAGATCCTAGAAATATAAAGAAAGGCCAGAGAAAGCGGGTCACATGGAGAAATAATTAGAAGAAATAGATTTTAATCCAGAAAGAGATCTAGCAATTCTGAGGAGAATATGAATTGGTCTCCAGCCCAGAGAGACTTCCTTGAAGAAATCAGAAAAAAGTTTAAAAATCAACTGGGAAAACTGGGAAAAGAAACTCAAGAGAAAATTAACACTTTGCAACAAGAAAAAAATCCTTGGAAAATACAATTGAACAAATATAAAATGAGAATAACTCTCTCAGATCTTCAATTGGGCAAATGCAAAAAGAAAATGATTCTCTCAAACCTACCCTTGGGCAAATGGAAAACTCCTTCAAAAATAGAATTGGCCAAATGGAAAAGAAGTTGCAAAATAAATGAAGAAAATTCTTCTCTAAAAAAAGGAATTGGTGGAAGCTAAAGACTTCATGAGACAACAAGTTTCTGTTAAACAAAACCAAAAGATCAAAAAAATAGAAGAAAATGTAAAATACCTCATCAGCAAAACCACTGACCTGGAGAATAGAATAAGAAGGGACAACCTGAGAATTATAGGCCTTCTTGAAAACATTGAAGAATAAAAAAAAGCCTGGACTTAATATTATAGGATTTAGTGATGGAAAATTGCCCTGATCTCATGGAATCAGAGGCAAAATAGTTATTGAAAGAATACATCAATCCCCTCTGGAAAGAGATCCTAAAATGAAAACACCAAGGAATGTTGTGGCCAAATTCCAGAAGTATCAGATATAAGAAAAATCTTGTAAGCAGACAGAAAGAAAAAATTTAAATCCCGAGAAGCCACAGTAAGGGTTACACAGGACCTGGCTGCATCAACATTAAGGGATCAAAAGGCCTGGAATGAGATATTATGAAGAGCAAGGGAGCTTGGAATGCAGCCAAGAATCCACTACCTGGCAAAGCTGAGCTTTCTCTTCCAGGGGAAAAGATGAACATTTAATGAAATGGAAGACTTTCAATATTTCCTGATGCAAAGACAAGAGCTAAATAGAAAATTTGGACATCAAACAGCAGGTTCAAGAGATACATGAAAAGGTAAAAAAAAAAGGTAAAGAAAAAACTGCTATCCTATAAGATGAAACTGGCTATATACCCACTTGGGAGAAAGAGTCTCATAACTCTTGAGAAATGTAACTCTATTAGAGAGACTATAGTTAGCCAGAAGTGATGGACACTCATAACTTTTTGGTGATTCAGATAGAATGATTTAAAAACAACACCTCCTTTGAAAAGGGGGACAGTAAGGAGATGGGAGGATAGAGAAAATTGAATAGGGTAAATCTCATTACATCAAGAGGTACAAAAGACCTATTGTAATACAGGGAAAGAAGGGAGGAGGTGAGAAAGTTAACTTAGACACACTCAGTTAAGTTTAAAAACTTATCTTACCCTTCAAGCATTGAAAGGGGAAAGGGGATGGGGAGGGAGAGAAAAGAGGAAACTAACAGAAGGAAGGCAAGAAGGGGAAAAGGGAAAGGGGAAAGAAAGGGGAGGGGGGTTGATGTAGGAGGGCAAACACACTGAAGGTAGCATTCAGAAACAAAACACTGATGAATATGGATAAAGGAATAAAAAAAATACAAACAGAGGGAAGATAACATGAAGGGAAAAAAGGCCTAGTAATTATAACTTTGAATGTCAATGGGATGAACTTTCCCTTAAAACATAAGCAAATAGCAGAGTGGATTAAAAACCAGAATCCTATAATATGCTGCTTACAAGAAACTCATTTGAAGCAGAGAGATACATATAGAGTAAAGGTAAAAGGTTGAAGCAAAATATATTTTGCTTTAGTTGAAGTGAAAAAAGCAGGGATAGCAACACTTATCTCAGAGAAAGCATTAAAAGAGACAAGGAAGAAAACTATATCCTCCTGAAAGGTACTCTAGACAATAAAGTAATTTCAATACTAAATATGTATGCACCAAATAGTATAGAATCCAAATTCTTAGGGGAGAAGTTGAAAGAGTTACAGGAAGACATAGAAACCAAAACTCTATTAGTGGGAGACCTCAATCTCCCACTCTCAGATTTAGATAAATCTAATCATAAAATAAGCAAGAAGGAAGTTAAGGAGGCAAATGGATTGTTAGAAAACCTAGATATGATAGACCTATGGAGGAAATTGAATGGGGATAGAAAGGAATGTACTTTTTTTCTGTATTACATGACACTTACACAAAAATTGACCATGTTCTGGGACATAAAAACCTAATGATCAATTGCAGAAAGGCAGAAATAGTGAATACATCTTTCTCAGATCATGATGTAACAAAAATCATATGCAATAATGGGTCAGGGAGATATAGACCCAGAGCTAATTGGAAACTAAATAACCTCATTTTAAAGGATAAGTGGGTCAATCAACAAATTGTAGAAAGAATTAATTATTTCATCCTACATAATGACAATAATGAAACAGCATACCAAAACCTATGGGATACACCCAAGTCAGCTGTCAGGGGATATATTATAAATGCTTACATGAATAAATTAGAGAAAGGAGAAATCAATGAACTAAGTTTACAACTAAAAATATTAGAGAATGAACAAATTAAAAACCTCCAATTAAATACCAAATTAGAAATTCTAAAAATTAAAGGAATAATTGGGGTGGCTAGGTGGCATA
Organism: Macrotis lagotis; assembly: GCF_037893015.1. Taxonomy (NCBI): domain Eukaryota; kingdom Metazoa; phylum Chordata; class Mammalia; order Peramelemorphia; family Peramelidae; genus Macrotis; species Macrotis lagotis. The sequence goes on along the minus strand of NC_133666.1, from coordinate 609,374,159 downwards.
GTGGATAAAGCACCGGCCTTGGAGTCAGGAGTACCTGGGTTCAAATCTGATCTTAGACACTTAATAATTACCTAGCTGTGTGGCCTTGGGCAAGCCACTTAACCCCATTTGCCTCGCAAAAACCTAAAAAAATTAAAGGAAAAATTAATAAAATTGAAAGCAAGAAAACTATTGATCTAATAAATAAAATCAAGAGCTGGTTTTATGAAAAAACAATAAAATTCATAAACTCTGGTCAATTTGATTAAAAAATAAAGAAGAAAACTAAATTGCTAGTATAATAAATGAAAAAGTGAACTCACTACCAATGAGGAGGAAATTAAAGTAATAATTTGGAATTATTTTGCCCAACTCTATGCCAATAAATTTGACAATCTAAGTGAAATGGAAAAATATTTACTAAAATATAAGGTCCCCAGATTAAATGAAGAAGAAATTTAAAACCTAAATAACCTTATCTCAGAGAAAGAAATTTAACAAGTCATTATTGAACTCCCTAAGAAAAAAATCTCCAGGGTCAGATGGATTCACAAGTGAATTCTATCAAACACTTTTTTTTTTATGTTTTTGCGAGGCAAATGGGGTTAAGTGGCTTGCTCAAGGTCACACAGCTAGGTAATTATTGAGTGTCCAAGGCCAGATTTGAACTGACTCCAGGGCTGGTGCTCTATTCACTGTGCCACCTAGCCACCCCTTATCAAACATTTAAGGAAGAATTGGTTCTAATTCTATATAAATTCTTTGGAAAAATAGGTGAAAATGGAACTCTATCTTTCTATGACTCCAATATTGTGGAAGAGTTAAATTGCAAATGCTCTCTCTCATTCTCTGGGCTCCCACACTCTGCGGGGGGAGGGGGGGGGAGAAGGGAAATCTTCCTTTTTGGAACTTCAAAACTCTAGTTTATGTCTCAGAAGGAATGCAAGCTTTGCTACAAGGACAAGATCCCTCTAAAAACTTATTCTAGAAATAAAGGGACTCCCATGCCTTCTTCCTGGTTTGGGGAGGAAGAGGAAGTTGGGCAATGACTATGTTTTTCAATAGATTATTGATTGGGAAGTTTTGTGGTTTAATTAGTTAAAAGGAAAGTGGAAGATTATTGGGGGGATTGGGAAATTTAGATTTTGTCTTTTGAAGGAAGTGTGTGCTTGTGGCTAATATTTGGGGGGTGTGTGTGTGTGTGTGTGTGTGTGTGTGTGTGTACATGTGTGTGTATTTAATCATCAATCGAATGTAAAAATATTTCTCCACTGGCCTAGGTAAATGGGAAAATGTTTATTTTGAGATTTTGGTGCTGGCCAGGGTGTCCAACAATCTCAATTTGATAAGTTTGAAATACAAAAGAATTGTTTTCTGTGTTGTGTTAGTGTCTAAACTCTGAAATAGTTAGGTAAAGCTAAATGTAACTCCTTTTATTTTGAATTTTGAATTTGATTGCTTTGAAAGATTTTTTTTGTTACCAAAGGAAAAAAAAAAACTTTGTAATCTTTGTCTGTTTGTAGGTTGGGGATAAAATGTATTTCAAGGAATTGCAAAAGACAAAATCTTCCTTCAAAAGACAAAAATCTAAATTTCCCAACCCCCCAAAAAACTTCTTCCCCTTTTCTCTTAATTAATTAACCACAAAGCTTCCCAATCAATAATCTATTGAAAAACATAGTCATTGCCCAACTTCCCCTTCCTCCCCAAACCAGTAAGAAGGCATGGGGGTCCCTTTATTTCTAGAATAAGTTTTTGGAGGGGTCCTGTCCTTGTAGCAAAGCCTGCATTCCATCTGAGGCATAAGCTAGAATTTTGAAGTTCCAAAGAAGATTTCCCTCCTCCCTCTCCCCCTTCCTCTGCAGAGTGTGGGAGCCCAGAGAATGAGAGAGCATTTGCAACTATTTGAGTTCTTGACAGTACAATTTGGAGATGTTGCATTTTGTGAACAGTAGTCATCAGTATAACAAACTGTCCAATAGCATGTGACATCTTCCTCTCAACACAGGAACCCATCTAGTGTTCAATTCTCAGCCCTCTGCTGCTGGAGCAACAGCTGAGGTATAGCTGGTTTTAGACGGGAAAGTGAAACTTGTTGTGGCTTCTGGAGTGCGTTTTGTAGTTGGGATCAGTATCAAAGTCTGCATCAGGGTCTGTGTCAGGGTCTGCATCAGAGATGAAAAGTCTTTGAATTTGGCTGTAGATTTAGGGGTTTGGATCGCACCCAGTACTATCAGACTAGCAGCCATGGCCAAAAAAAAAGCAAGCAGGTCTCCACATCCCATTCATGGTGCTGGTTATGGACTGCTGCTGAGGAAGTAGCTCTGTTCCCTGAGGCACTGTCTCAGAGGCTCTACTTCCCACTGACTCCTCAATGCTGAATACTATTTCTCTTCTTATTTTCACTTTACTTAAGGCTAACTTACTTTCATTGGTTTCTTAATGCTGACTACTTGTTTTTCTTCTCACTTTTGCTTTATATGTCTTTGTTCCAACTTAAAAATCAGCTCCCAGTAACATCAACCTGTTACCTTCTCCAGAGTCCTCTGCTCTGGGATGTCATCTGGTTCTCTTGCTTGTATCTTCTGTGCCATTTATCCCGATCTTCACTCAGATAACACTGAATCCCAAGTTGGGTGCCATAAGTTGAGTACCAGTTCAAATGCCAATATATTGAGTCCCTTTACCAGAGATCATATGTTGGACTCCCTCAATATTTCCCCAGGCAAGTGTTACATCCCCAAGTACTCCAAGGTCTCTGTCTATTGAGTCAAATACCAGTGCTTAAATACCTCCCCAGTCTGTAATCCACTCCCACTCCCTTGGCACTTAGTAAACTAAAATTCTGGTCCTCAAGACACCAGGTAAAGATAATTTACAGTGCTCCCATACACAATAGTTCCTAACACTGTTCAATATTGTATTAGAAATGTGAGCTTCAGCGATAAGAGAAGAAAAAGAAATTGAAGGAATTAGAATTGGGAAGAGACAAAACTCTCACTCTTAGCAGATGACATGATGGTAAACCTAGAGAATCCCAAAAAATCATCTAAAGAACTACTAGAAATAATTAGCAACTTTAGCAAGTAGCAGGATATAAAATAAACCCTCATAAATCCTTATAATTTCTTTTTTTCTTTTTTTTAAAGATTTTATTTATTTTGAGTTTTAAACCCCGCCCCCCCCAATCTTCCTTCCCTCCTCATGGAGTGTGAATGAAGACCAAAAATTATTACCTTTAATTTAGGAAAAACACCCATTATCTTATGTAATTCTGCTATCTCTTATACTACAATTTTCTTCCTTAAGGATATAATTTCTCTCTCATCACATTCAACTTAGATCAATGTATACCATGGAAACACTATAAATCCTCAAAATTTCTATATATGACTAGCAAAATACAGCAGAAAGAGCTAGAAAGAGATAGCCCATTCAAAGTAACCTCAGACAATATAAAATACCTAGGAGTCTACCTGCCAAGGCCAACTCAAAAACTCTTTGAAAACAGTTACAAAACACTTCTCAAATAAAATCAGATTTAAATAACTGGGCAAACATCAACTGCTCATGGATAGGTCAAGCTAATATAATAAAAATGATAATTGTACAAAACTAAACTACTTGTTTAATGACCTACCAATCAAAATTCCCCAAAAATATTTACTTTAATGAGTTAGAAAAAGTAATGAAATTTATATGGAGAAATAAAAAGTCAAGAATTTCCAGAGTTTCAATGAAAAATGTTGCAAAAGAAAGTGACTCATCCTTACCAGATCTAAAAATATATTATAAAGCATTAATTATCAAAACTGTCTGGTATTAGCTAAGAAACAGAGTGATGGATCAGTGGAATACACTAGCTGCAATAGCAGGAAATGGTTATAGTAATCTGCTGTTTGATTAACCCAAAGAGTCCAGTATTGGGATAAAAACTCTCTCTTCAATAAAGTCTGTTGGGAAAATTGGAAGTTAGTATGGAAGAAAATTACATTAGACCAACACCTCATACAGTATACCAAGATAAGACCAAAATGGATACAGGGTTTAGACATAAAAGAAAAATTATAAGCAAGAAGGTCAAGGAGTAATTTACCTGTCAGATCAATGGAAAGGGAAGCAGTTTATGACCAAGGAAGTGATGGAGAACATTAAAACAAACTAGATAATTCTGATTACATTAAATTAAAAAGCTTTTGCACAGACTAAACTACTGTAACCAAGATCAAAAGAAATCTAGTAAATTGGGAAATAATTTTTTACAACTAGTATTTCTGACAAAGGATTCATTACTAAAATATACAGAGAACTGAGTCAAATTTTCAAAAAAACAATTCATTCCCCAATTGACAAATGGTCAAAGGATATGCAAAGGCAATTTACTGCTGAGGAACTCAAAGCGATCCATAGTCACATAAAAAATTGCTCTGAATCATTACTTATTAGAGAAATGCAAATTAAAGAATCTCTAAGATACCACCTGACACCACTCAGACTGGCCAATATGACCAGAAAGGACAATGATCAATGTTGGAAGGGATGTGGGAAATCTGGGACACTAATACTTTGTTGGTGGAGCTGTGAACTCATCCAACCTTTCTGGAGAGCAATTTGGAAGTATGCCCAAAGGGCAACAAAAATGTATATAACCTTTGATCCATCAATAACATGGGTCTATACCCTGAAGAGATGATGAAAAAGGGTAAAAACATCACTTGCACAAAAACATTCATAGTAGCCCTGTTTGTGGTGGAAAAGACTTATAAATTAAGTGAATGTCCTTCAATTGGGGAACAGCTTAACAAACTGTGGTATATGTCTGTCATGGAACATTATAGTTCTATTAGAAACCAAGAGGGATGGGAATTCAGGGAAGCCTGGAAGGATTTGCATGAACTGATGCTGAGAGAGATGAGCAGAACCAGAAAAATTTGGATACCCTAACAGCAACATGGGGGTGATGATCAATCTTGATGGACTTACTCATTCCATCGGTGCAACCACCAGGGATAATTTTGAGCTATCTGAAATGGAGAATACCATCTGTATCCAGAGAAAGAATTGTGGAGTTTGAACAAAGACCAAAGACTATTGCCTTCAATTTAGAAAAATAAACACATTATCTTATTATGCTATTTTGCTACCTCATAATTTATTTTCTTCCTTAAGGATATGATTTCTCACTCATCACATTCAACTGAGATCAATGTATACCGTGGACACAATAAAAATAACAGAATGCCTTCTGTGGGGAGTGAGGGGAGGGAAGCAAGAATGGGGGGAAATTAAAATCTTAAATAGCATAGTTCTAGAGTGCTAGCAATAGGAATAAGACATGTGAAAGAATTTCAATTTACATAGGTAAAGGGGATAGGTAAAAAGGAGACAAACTATATTTGCTGAATATAAATACTGAATATTTATTGAATACTGATGATCTACATAGAAAATATTAGGAATCATAAGATACTAATTGAGATAACTGAATGTATCACAACAGTTTCATGCTACAAAATCAAACCTCAAAAATCAAAAGTATTTCTATATAATAGTACCAAAATCCAAAAAGCATACAAAATACTCATAACGCTTTCATTCCTAACTACTCCTTAAAGAATTCATCATCAAAGAACAACTTAAAAAACTAAAGGAATATTCACTGTTCATGAATGGGCTGTACCAAAATAATGAAAAATATAGTAACACTAAATTAATTTATATATTAGATTTTCATTTTAATACAAATTAAAGTATCAAAAGAATATTTTATGTAATTCAATGAAATAATTGCTATTCATTTTGATAAATAAAAGATCTATAATTATCAAAGGAAAAATAAAGATAGGGCATATAGATGATACAGTGGAAAAATTACTGCTCCCAAATTCAGGAATTTCTGAGTTTAAATATAGCTTCAGTTATTTACTAGCTGTTACTCTGGGCACACACTGCTTGCTTCAGTTTTCTCATTCATAAAATGACCCAGAGAAAGAAATGTCAGCCATTCCAGTATCTTTGTCAGGAAAACCCTGACTGAATCACAAAGAGTTGGATGTAACTGAAATGACTGAACAACAATAACAGCAATATGAAAGGGGAATCATATTTTTTAAACCCAAACTATATTATAAAGTAATTGTCTTTGAAATCTTCTGGTATTGGTTTAAAAATAGGTAGATAAAAGGAACAGAATAGACAGGGAAGAATCAGAAACAATGGTACTAAGTTACCTAATGTTTAATAAACTGGAAAAAATTATTTACATAAAAAATTTCTATTTAATAGTTTCTGGGGGGAAGATAACAGAAAACAAAATGGAGGAAATTAGACTTACATTCAACACAATATACTGTATTCAAAATATATTTCCAATTAATATGAAGCCTTACTTTTAAAGATTATATATATATATGTATGTATGTATGTATTACAAGAGAAGCATATCATGCCTGTCATAGCTATGAACAGGATATATATACATAAGCAATCAAAACTACCAAGATTCTTTAAAAGAAAAATTAATACACCTAAGCCAAATAGGATAGTGACTCAATGAGAAAATGTTTTTACATCAAATTTCTCTGATAAGAGTTGATATACAAGATAAATAAAAAATAAACAGATACATATATGACTGAAAAACATTCCACAAAAGGTGTTTTCAAATGAAATACAAAAGCAATTCTCAATAGAATTTCTAAGTATTAGCAATATCTAAGTATTAGCAATTCAAATGAAAGAATGATCCAAATTTAATAATAAAATAAATGTATGTCAAAACAACTTTAACTTGCACCTCATCTACTGAAAATTTGCAAAAATGATGAAAAATGAGATAGTCAATACTGGAGGACTTATAGAAGATAGGTACACTAGTATGCTTATGATGGAACTGTAAATCAGTATAATCATTTTGAAAAATAATTAAAATTCCACAATTTTTAGTCCAGGAATTTCCACTACTAGACTTATATCCCAAGGATCCATTGAAAGGAAGAAAATTTCCATATACACCAAAATAGTCATAAAAAAAATTTTGTAAGAGCAAAAAGTGGAATATCCCTTGATTAGAGAATGGCCAAATAAATTGCAGTGCATTAATGTAATATTATTGTACTGTGAGAAATGATACTGTGAGAAAGGTGATAAAGAGAAGCAAAAAAATCATGAACTGATTCAGAGTGAAGTAAACAGTTAAATAAACAATATACACAATGAATATTACAGCATAAATGAAATAAACATTCACAAAAAATTCAGTAGTTGTGACAACATGGATGCTATGTATCTATTTCATCTTGCTCTCATAATAATAATAGAGATAGGGCAGATAGCTGATACAGTAGATAAATTACTTTGACTTATTCTGCTAGTTCTCGATTTTGAAAGCTTTTTTTTACTACATTTAACTTAGAGAAGATGTATATTTGCTATGACAAAACATACTTAAAACATTATGACTGAATATTATACTTAGATAATAATGGGTAACAGTTTGATTATGTGAAAATGGTCTGTTTTCAAGATGGTTTATTTGTTAAGGATATTTTGAGCTCTGTATTTGTGATATGGGACTTTGTTGTCTATCATTTCATAAATGATAACTTTGCTTGTATAATGCTGCTGCTAGGTTATAATTAGATATTAATTAGGCACTAAATTTTATAGTGTTTGAGGAGTTGTATAATCACAAAACCCAAGATCGTTAATGATAATACATTTATAATTTCCAGGAGCCATGACCCTTTGTTTCTGCAGGAAATAAAAATTGAATGAATCAGTAATTTAGGGAGTATTTTCTTGACACATTGTTAACTGAGTTCTTGTGAATATCACTCATGTAGCACATTTTGATTCCATTCTTATATATTAGCTAATTGCACCAGGAGTTAAATCTTATCTGGTTACATTACTATTTTTAATTGCCTGTAACACATCTTCAAGTGTGTGATTATTCCCAAGGGAAGAATCAATTCATGGAAAATACAGAGGGATTTTAAAATTAAAAATAGAGATGAGGACTGCTGTGATGTGCCCAGTTAACACATTATCGGCTTCTTATATTGCTCTCCTACATATTTCCTACTCTCCAGCTTGATATCCACATTATATATTCCCACTTCCAGGCCTTTGCTCATGCTAGTCCCAAAACCTAGTCAACATTTTTTACTAATAAATTTCCATTCATTATTTAAGGTCTAAGATAAATACTACTTCCTCCTTAAAGACTTGCTGGGTTAGTAAACACTATCTCTATCATTTTTATAATTGCATAATGCACTTATCATAGAGTAATAGGGGGATCAATTCCATCTGCATTTAAATATTGTTCTCTTATTAAACATCAATAGCAAAAAGAATGGTGTCTTAAATTTTTATCTTCTCTATCATTTAGAACTATATTGTGTACAAAGCAGGCATGTCATAAATATTTGCTGTTAGTATTATTTAAATAGAAATTGCTTATGTTGCACTCTTATACTCTACAGGGCAGGACTAGCAGGTATACATACCAAGACAAATTCACTTACTCCAAATGAATAATTCAAAGCCCCTTCCCCTCCTATTAGCCTTCTGCTCTTCTTAGATTCTGGTACCTTGTCTACCTCAATCCTTGCTATGTCCTTCATCATCCATTTGAGAGATATTATTGCCTAAGAAGTAGTTCTGAACCTCTGATAGACATTTGTCTCCCCAAACTACCTTTTAAACTTTTATGTTCTAAAATCTTGAGACAAATTTAGCTTCATGCTCAACATTCCAATTTAACTTCAGAGCTTACATTTTACAAAAAGAACCCACATTTCTATAGTGACTTAAAATTGATAAAATGTTTTCCTTGCAATCATGCAATCATTCTTCCAGGTAAAGAATGGATATATTACTCAAATGGATCAATATCATCACTGTAAGATAATCCCTCCAACAATGATTTGTTGACACAGTCAGTCATCAAACATTTAATGTTTATTATTTTCCCAGTGTCTGTGCTAAGTCCATGACCAAAAAAAAAGGCAAAAAACAAAATTCCTTTCCTCATTCCGACACAGGAGCATGCAAACTGCAATGTACATACAAGACATATAAGGGTCTTTTTTTACCCAGGCTAAATAGGAGTCAATTTCAGAGGAAAGGTAAGAGGTAAGAAGGTCAATGACTTTACATTTATTCCTCTTAAATTTCATGTTACTTGATTCAGGTCAATAACCTATCTTATCAGCATCTTTAAATCCTGACCATATGGTATATTGATATTCCTCATAACTTTTGAAAGATTTAAAAGCAAGCTTTCAATGATTTTTTCACCAGAAGGACCAGCACTGATCCCTGAAACCTTGTACTGGTGACTTTCCAAATTGTCATCAAACCATTACTAATTCTTTGGGTCCAAGTTATTCAATTAATTTTGACTCTAGCTCCTCTACTTTTACTATTTTCAAACCCACATCTCTATAACTTTATTTTAAATAACATGAGAAATTTCAAAAATTTTGTCAAAAATTTAGATAAAACTGTTTTGTAGTCATTTCATCCCCTTAAGCTTCAGTATTTTCATATCTAAAACAGGAATTAAAATCCTTGCCCTACCTCATAGGTATATCTTGAGGAAATGAAATAACTTTATATGAAGATATTAATAGGATTTATTCTAAACAGGAATTCTTCATTGTGAGTCCCTTTTAAACATATTTTAATAGCTATATTTAAATAAATTTGATTGCTCTTTATAACTATCATTTTAAAAAACCTTATTCTGATAAGGGGTTCATAAACTTCTCTATATTGCTAAAGGAGTCTGAACCCTATTCTAGAGGAAAGTTGGAGAATTTTCTCTTTCAGCCTTCATGACATCTGATGAAATGATTTCATCTCCTCATTTGAAATGCTAAAGCAACCAAGTGCACTGGGAAACCAGGAGCTCCTGCTAGCTTTTCACCGGGGGTGGAATTTCCATCATGCTGTGCAGTATGTCCAGGTCTTAGTTTCCTGCAGTAATACAAGAGGAGAATATTATATGAGCCTCCCTCCTGTTTAGGGACTACAAAAACCAAGGAGAAAGAAAACCCTGCACAAACTATGATCCTGATGCTAAAACCTTCAGGCTGTCTTGTTAGAGTTAAAATGACACTGGTCTTGTACTCTAAAGAACTCAATACTTGTCCTGGATTCACACTTACTGTGTGACCTTGGGCAAAATCACAGTTTTTCAGTTTCCTTCTCTCTAAGATGGGGATACTATTTATGACAGCTATGCTGCTCTCTATGAAGCCCTTCTCTAATTCTGTATCCTGTGGAGGTGATGAGGGGTTCTCAGAAGCTACATCAACTGAATACAGGCTCAGGCCCTATGGCTAGTGGACTTGCTAATCCCCTCACAGAACACTCCATGTCCCAATTCTGTTATTTTTGCTGCCTATCTATCACAAATGAATTGTTCTCTTTCCTCTTCTATGCCTTGGAATGTTGAAGGTATTAATGTCAAAGGTTTGGCTTGGAAAAATTTGTGCAATTACACAAGCTGCTTATTATTCTTACTCTTATTTATTACTTTTACCTTGAATTTAGAATCAGAAAACTTGAATTTCAGCTATTTAAAACTATTTTGTGATCTTTGGTAGCTCTCTAAACCTCTCTGTGCCTTGGCTTTCTCAAATATTAAAGGAAAGAAAGTCCTATCCAACCCTCATTCTGTTTACCCATCTTTATCCCACCAGAAACTCAAACTGTGATTGGTTTCTCTCCCCTCCTCACTCCTTGAAGTGATTGTCTGATCTTATCTCATGAAGAAACAAGCCAACATAACATTTTCTGCTTTTTAAACTCCTTAAACAGATATCTTTCCCCTTTTTCTTTCTTCGCTGCTTTTTCCCTCCATTAGGATATAAATTACTTAAAGTCTGGGACACTCTTTTGTACTTTTCTAGGAACTGCTTGGTATGAGAGTTTCCAGTACAGTAAGTGGTCAATAAATGCTATTCCATCTATTATCTATATACCCTCCTATCACCTATATAATGCTAGCTATTGTTATTATTAACTTTCTATTATCTCACATCTCACATAATCTATAATTAAAAGTTATCAGTTGCATTATTATTTTTAAATTTTTAAGGTAAAAAATATGTAATCATGAAAAGCATTGTCACAATAGTCATGTTGTAAAAGTAAACATAGTCCCCCAACCAAAAAAAAGAGAATCCTCAAGAAAAATAAAGCAAATAAAAGGTATGCTTTAATCTGCATTCATATACCATCAACTCTGTCTTTGTGATGATAATATTCTTTATCAAAAGTCCTTCAGAATTCTATTGTGTTACAGCATTGTTGAGAAAAGGTAAGTCATTCACAGCTGATCAACTTGCATTGTTAATTATATTATAATTAAACATCTATTATCTATATAATCGTCCATCTATTCATGTCTATGTTCTGAAGATATTGAGCCAATCAATTATTTTTTCTAGAGCCTCATTTTCCTCATATGAAAAAGGTAGAGAAAAATTATCTCCATTTCTTTTTCATAGGACTATTTCAAGGTTCAAATGGATAACATACATTAAACTGAATTATGGAGAGCTATATCTATATACACTGTCATTAATATCATTATTTGTTGTAAAATTAAAGAAGCAAGAGAGAATGTGGCATGATAAAAAGAAGATTAGCCTACAAGTTAGTTTAGACCTGGATTCAAGACTCACACCTGACAAACATTAGCTGTTATCTGAGGTATGTCATTTTTCTGGGGCACTCTCTAAATCTAAATTGCAAAAGCATTGCTAATCTGAAGAGTCGGAAGGTGAGTATGCATCATATCCCTTAAATGAATGAAATCACAAATTCAGTTTAAAATATAGAATTATCTGTGTTTCATGAACTGCTATGCCCAACAGGATCTTGAATTGTATTTTAGGCCCTACTGCTTTGCTATGATCTATGGAGTTACTAAAATCTGCCTTTGCAGCATAAACTTCCAGGATTCCCTTACTTGGATCATCAATATACAAGCCCCACCTGATCTGTTTTACCTCTGTCCAGCCAGTTCCTCTCCATATTGGGTTGAGATTTGAAAGGAGAAAATAAAATCATTTCATACAAAGACATGAATGAAGAGTTGAAAATGTCCCTAGTTCCTATTAAAATAAACAGCCCATAGTGATCTTCTCTTTTTTCTGATTTCCCAATCAGGTCCTGACTGCATAAGCATCACTATCTTCTGTCTTGAAGTTCTAGTGACAGTCTAATAACTTCCATTTATAGCTATGCAGGGAGTCTTTGACAAAAGAAGAAATGCCAAATGACAACTAATGATTTTTTTAGTAGTAACTATGCATAATAACACCAGGAATTTACAACAAAAGAACTAAGGCAGGGGTTCTTAAGTTTCTGCACATCATAGACTTTTTTGTTCATCTGATAAAGTCTGAGGATTTCATCCTCAGAATACAATTTTTAAAAGTAGAAAATTCATAAGATTACAAAGGAACCAAATAAATAACAATGAAATAGTTTGAGATTTGTGTGCGATTGTTCCTGGAAGTTGTGAGTTTGTCCTATGGATTGTCAAAATGTAGCTTGGAAGGATGCATCCAGTTATTTCTGAAAGTTTACCAACAACTTTCCGAGGAAAACTTTGATTCCTACTTAGAAAGAAGCAGGAGGAAGGGCCACTGGGTTGTCTTTCTCTGAATTCTTTTGAGAAAGAATACTGAATCCATATAAATATGTATATATGTATATATATATATATATACATATCTCTCTCTATATATAAAGTGCATATGTATATGTATTTATAGATATATAGGTATAGTTTTATATATTATATATATATATATAATAATGTGTATATGTATACTTCCCCTTAATATTTCTAGTCTAGAAGAAATAATTTTTAGATCCAAGTCATTCTTTTGATCACTTATTAATTGGGAGGGAGTGCCTGAAGTTCTATCTGCAGGCTTGACTTCCTTCCCATACAGTGGTAGTTATACAAAACCTATCACAAATATTGAATAGCAAATAAATCCCCTTTTCTAGGCAAATGGCAAATAGAAATCATACACAGAGAGAATGAGCTCTCATTTCCTTTGTTATTTGTACATTTGTACATTTTATTGGATGTGTGTGTTTTTAATTTCAAGCAATAGAGTGACCATTGATTTGGGAATTGTGAGTTGTAGGTCTGAATAGCTGATTATCCAAAATTGTACCTCAGACCAGGAACTAGTGAATAGATTTTGTACAGCACATTAAAGTTTCCAAAGCTGTATCTATATTTGTCTATCAATCTATCCCTCTATCGAAAATTTCATTTAAACCTCACAGCAATGCTGTGAGCAATTATTTCATTGTTTTACAAATAAGGAAGAAGAGGAAGAGAGAGATTAAATAATTTGCCTAACAGTCATAAAGTGAAAAAAATTGTTTAAGGCTGGATTTCAACTGAGATCTTCTTAAGTATAAGACTAACACTTTATCAGCTTTGCCACACAAGTGCCTCACATGCATGCACACCAACACACAGACATAAAATCATTAAGTCAGAAAAACACATACACACATATAAGTTTCCACATATATACATACATACATATATATATATATATATATATATATATATATATATAAACATGAAATCACATACTAGTGAACAATGATTGAGGACACTTTTAAAATGTGATTTTTGTTGGTAAGTTGCTTTTCAGGCCTACCTTGACTCCATTTGAGGTTTTCTTGGCAAAGATATGGCTATGGTTTGCCATTTCCTTCTCAAATTCATTTTATAGATGAAGAACAGGGTTAAGTAACTTATCCAGGGTCACAAAACTATTTTTGAGGTCAGATGTGAATTCAGAAAGATGAGTCTTCTTGATTCTAGACCAGTGCTCTATTCATTTTGTCACCTAGCTGCCCCAGTTAAAGGATGGTAAATGAAAATTATTATTATAAAAGAAGCGTAAGTTATTTCTTGTTGGGGGAACACTTATGGTCTACACATGACTCATAAATTAGTAAGACACAAAAATTCAGCTAGATGGTGCAATGGTTAGTGCACTAGGTCTGGAGTCAGTTAGAACTGAGTTTATATTTGACCTCAGATACTTACTGATGTATGACCCTCAGTAAATCACTAAATTCTGTTTGCCTCAGTTTTCTCATCAATAAATTGATCTGGAATGGCAAACCACTCCATTTTCTTTTCCAAAAAACCTCAAATGGGATCATGAAGAGTTGGGCACAACCAGAAAAACCAACCCAACAATAACCTTCCCACCCTAGCTTCTTCAACTGTAAAATGATAATAATAGAACTTACCTCCCAGGGTGGCTGTGAGGATCAAATGAGACAAAATTGTAAAGTACTTAGCCTGTGTTTGGCAAGCAGCAGGTACTTAATAAATGCTCTTTTTCTTTTCCTCCTTACAAAATCAACAAATCAACAATGTGACATGACAGTCAAAAATGCTAATGACATTTTTAGATGCAATAATAAGTACTAAGAAAGAGTTTTCATTGCCTTTTGCCCTGGTCAGGGGTCTCAAAGCTGACATATCATGTTCAATTCTGGGCATTCCATTTTAGGAAAGATATTGAGTAGCTGGAAGAGAGCAAAGGAAAGTTTGAAAGATCTTAACATCACACCATAGAGAAATCAATTCAAGAAACTGGGATATTTAGCTTGGAGAAGAAAAAACTTTATAAAGACATGTTAATTGCCTCTTAAGTATTTGAAGAGTTATACTGTGGAAATGGGATTATATTTATTCAGTTTAGCCTCAGAGGTCAGAGCAAGGGGTGATGCAGAGAAAACATTCTGATGTAAAGAAATCTTCCTAAAAATGAGCAGGCACTACTTAATCATGAAATAAATGGGCTGTCAGGAATTAGCTGATTCATTATAACTCTGCCAACAAAGATTTCATGACAAATTTTCAGTGTTACATGGGGGGAGGTGTTACTGTTTCTGGGTTAGATGGCCTTTGGGATGCCTCTTCCAACTCAAGAATTTTGTAGAAAAGTATCTAAAAGCCTGGCAGTGGAGAATAAAAACTCAAAGAAGTCTACAAAGGATAGGGTATGTAAGAGGACAGGAGAGGTGACAGTCTTGCAAATGGAATCATCTTAGGTTTCCTAGAGAAGTTGGGATTTCATATGATCCCTGTAGGATGTGTAGGATTTACATAGAAAAGAAGGAAATAGTATCCACTCTAGAAGAGGGGGAGAAAGATGAATAAAGGCCTAGAGCAGGGGCAGGGAACATCTGGCCATATAAGGCCCACAAAATCATGCCAAGGCAACTGCAGTTGGAACTAGAAAACAATAATTATAGGAATTAATTAAATTTTGACTTAAAAATAACAGGCTAATTTTTATGTTTCAGCCAATGGCAGAAAAAATTTATCTATCCTTGACTTAGATGAAATGTATCTGGCAAATTTGGTAAAATGTAAGGAGTCTTATATTGACTAAAGGCCAAGGAAGGGGCTCTAGAATTTGAGGCAAAGTACCTTTTCATTGGTTACCTCAATCCTAAGGATAACAGTTATGGGAGTAAAGGAGACAATAAGAGGTGACATTGGGAGGAATTCAGAGCAGAATGGCTCTGAACATTAAAAACAAAGGCCTTGGAGGAAGAGGTGAATATCCAGCTGCTTATATAACTTAACCTGATAAGTCACAAAGACAGAGCAAATCTTAATTTGCTTTGTCTATTTCAACATTGTTTGTTTGTCCTATGGAGAAAATTTGATTCTTGAAATAAGTACACTTTTTCTCATTAGTTTATTATTCCCAAGAACAGAGATAGAGCAGCAATATCTAATGATTGACTTGGGTTGCTGTTGTTGTCTTTTGTTCTTGAAGGAGATCATGATCTCAGGGCATGACATGCAAGTGAGTTGGATTTAAGAGTGGATGCTATGCATTGGGTGGCAATCTTTTGGGAGGGGGTGTAAAGAAAAAAATACAGCATAGTAAAGTTCAGTACTACATGAAGGGTTAAAATGAGCAAATAGCTGCAACTCCCTGGGCCTCAGTTTCCTCATCCGAAAAATTAGAAGAATCATTCAATTATTTCAGTCACGTCCAATTCTTTGTGACTCCATTTGGAGTTTTCTTGGCAAAAGTTTGCCATTTCCTTCTCCAACTTATTTTACAGATGAGGAAACTGAGGTAAACAGTGTTAAGTGACTTGCTCAGGGTCATATAACTAATAAATGTCTGAGACTGAGTTTGATCTCTTAAAAGATGTCTTCTATCCACTGTGCCACCTGACTTCCCTACACAAAGTTGTGAACTCCCTGTAACTAGATGTTTTCCAGAAAATACTAAATGACTTCTTGTTAGGGAGATTGAGGACATTATGATATAAGATAGGAAGATGAACCAGATGATTTTTAGTTCTAAGATTCTGTGATTCATTCTCCTGGGACTACAGATCAGAGGCAATCTCATTGCTAAAGATATGTCTCTAATGGTGGTCCACTAATTTTTGTCTTTGGTCCTGTTGTGTTCAACATTTTTATCAGATTGTAAATGCATGGAGTAGATGGTTAATTAATTTTGTGTATAGCATATTCCTAGGGAGAATAACTTAAGACTTGGTTCAGGTGCTACCTCTTCAAAAATTTTCCTTGATTTTCCTGTTTCTAATTAACTTGTATAATATACATGAGTGGAGCAGCTAAGAGTAAGGTAGATAGAAAGCTGGATCTGGAGTTAGGAAGATCTGAATTCAAATTCATCCTTAGACCCTAGGCAAGTAACTTAACCCTGTTTGCCTCAGTATGCTAATCTAAAAAGTGATGCTGGAGGAATGGCAAACCACACCAGTAGAAAAAAACAAAACAAAACAAAAAACCCTCAAATGGATTCATGAAGAGTCAGATAGGACTGAAACAACAACATCAAGATATAAATTTGTGCATGTGATGCAAATACTTCCACCCCTATTACAGTATAAATTTTTTGAGATCAGAGATTATTCCATTTAGGACTTTGCATTGTATTTTTCACATAATAAGGACTTTAAAATCTTTTTTGAATTGAGCAATTAGAGCCTAAAAGAATTTTGACAGATTGGATTTCCAAGTACCAATAAGATAAATTTTAAGAAAAAGAATCTAAATATATAAAACAATTTTTAAAAATCAACTGGAGGGGCAGCTAGGTGGCACAGTGGATAAAGCTCCAGCCCTGGAGTCAGGAGTATCTGGGTTCAAATCCAGTCTCAGACACTTAATAATTACCTAGCTTTATGACCTTGGGAAGCCACTTAACCCCATTTACCTTGCAAAAAACAAAACAAAACCTTAAAAAAAATCAACTGGACAGGACCATTCACGGCAAAAAGATTCAGGGGCTGAGTGGGCTGCAAGTACTGTGAGTCAGCAATGTGATGTGCCCTCCAAAGGCATGAGGGAGGAAACAGGAATCATTTCATATGAAGATCTTTTGGGAAAAAAACAACAAAAACTGAGGATGTTTAGTCTGGGAAAGAGAAAACTTAGTGAGGACATCATGCTGATCTTTCATGTGTAGGAGAGATTAGAATAGTTCTGTTTGGCCTGGAAGGGCAAAATTGGTTGAAGGAAAAACACAATTCAATCTTTTCAGTTTAATGATGGGAAAACTGAAGTTGAGAGGCAAAGTAGTTCTCATGCCAAACTGTACTTTCTGCTGATATTTGTATGGGACATTCCATCTCTAAACCCTGTTTATTTCTTATGCATGAAATGTGCTTTCTTCACCTGTGTCTCTACTCTCTTTAACTTTCTTCTTTCCTTCCTTTTTCAAGAATACTTTTCTGACTTCTTGAGTTGTCATTGAACACCCTTCCATGACAAGACAAAAATGAAGATATTTTATAAATATTCTTTCAGTTTCTGTAAGATGAAACAAATAATGAAGAGAGGGTAAAGAAGGAGATTCTGGAAGGATGTGCATTTACTGTTTAGGAAAAAACTTAGGTAGGGTTGAATTGGGAGATCACTAAGGTTGGGGAGGTAGGGGAGCATAACACATTAATTCATTGATAGAATGCAGAGAATGCAGAGGAGGGAGTATCCTCATAAAAGTCACAATTCAAAGTTCCTATTCCCAGGATCAGAGACACAGATCTGAAAGGATACTTCAAGGTCATGTGCTCCAAATCCCTCTATTTTACAAATAAAGACATGGAGGTCCACAAAGATTTTTTATTGTTGATGTTGTTTTGGACTTTTCCACAGTCACATAGGTTTTAACTGTCAGGGGAAGTATTTGAAACAAGCTCCTATGGCTCAAAATGGCTGAGATCATGACCTGGAGAATAAGCCTTGTATATTTATGGACAAGACTCTTGCCTGTCTTGCCTTTTAGAAAGATGAGATTAGTAGAATGAAATAGTGCCTAGCCCTGGCCTCTGACCCCAACTTTCCTTAATTGCTCTTCAATCTGAGTCTAAGTCTCTTCACTTGTCAAACAGAGGAAGATTCATTAGTTTGGTCTCCAAGGTTCCACCAACTTTGGAATTCTATGAATCCTTCTACTTCTCACATTAGACATAAACTGAAGGAATGGACTAGAAGAGATCTAAATTTCCTGTTTCCAAATCTAAAAATGCTATGACTTTGGAAAAATTTTACAATCTTCTCTATTTCTTAGCACAATGCTCTTGTACACAGTAGATGCTTAATTAGTGTTTGTTCTATTATTAAGAGGAAGTGGATGGGGGAGGGACAATAGGATCATAGACTTGGAGTCAGTGGTTGTTAAGTAACTCACTCAAGTGACACAACTAGCAGATGACAAAGTCAGGATTTGAAGTCAGATACTCTGATTCCAAAATCAATGGGAGTTCCGCCTACTGAGGGAGGGTCACAAAAAAATAAAAACTTGAAAGAGTCAGAAAATAAACTATTAATAACCTAATCCAACTTTCTTTTTCCTTTATCTCTTTGACAATTCTGCCTATGGCTGGTCTGCCCAGCAGGTACTATAGGACCATCCATGCAGGATCCTGGACCTGGAGCAAAGATGAGGAAGTTCTTTGGAGGGATGTTAATTTGAATAATGCCTCATCTAATTGCAGAAAGCAAAGTGTGGAATAATTATCTACCACCTGAGTGTTCACCACCCTCCAGGACTTGGCAAGCTCTATATGGCCTGACATTTTGGGGAGGGAAAGGAAAGAAGGGGGAGGAGAATTGGAGATGCCAGGCAGCTAATGGGTCCAGGAAACTGCAGGGAGAGTTGAGTGCCGGCACTCAGATCCCTTGATGGTCACAGAGTGGACTGTTGTCTAAAATCCAATTTGAAATTTTTTTTTCTCCAAAATGCTTCCAATGTGGATACTTCAGGCACAGATGCCAGTTTGAGGGGTCACATTGGCAACCAAGCTGCCTTTTGTCTGGGGTGTTGAGAACATTCACATCATGTGCTGCAGAGATGATTAACTGCAGGATCCCCTGCTTGGGACATGAAAAGAAAGCCCAGAGATGCTGTGGCAAATTGGAGCAAGTGTCAGAGGACCTGTTGCTAAAATTGCTTCGAGAGATGTTCCCACAGGTTGGGTGTGAGACCTAAATGAGGTTATGCATGTAGAATATTTTACTAACCTAAAAGTGTTATATAAATGCCAACTATCACCATAATTACTAAAATGGATATTATCTCTCTTCCTTTATACTATCTTTGTGACCCCAGGCAAATAATTTAACCTTTCTGAGTTTCGATTTACTTATCTGTTCAATGGAAATAATAGTCTTGGTACTATCTCCCTCACAGGGGGATTGTGGCAATAGAAATCCATGAAATGGGCAATTCAATTCAATTTACAAATCTTTATTAAGGGTCTCTTCTGTAGCAGGCCCTATGATTATGTCTGGGGATACAAAGACATAAGTCAAGGGTTGTGTTTTCAAGGTAGATACAATAAGGGGA
Organism: Macrotis lagotis; assembly: GCF_037893015.1. Lineage (NCBI taxonomy): Eukaryota > Metazoa > Chordata > Mammalia > Peramelemorphia > Peramelidae > Macrotis > Macrotis lagotis. Next base: position 609,354,255 of record NC_133666.1, on the reverse strand, counting down.
TGAAAGGGGGAGGGAGGGGAATATTTCACATATACAAGTAACAGGAATCCAACAAAGACTGAGATTAATGTAAAGCAAAACTATATAAAGGAGAATTCTAGGCAGGCAGACATCCAGTCAAAGGCAAAAAAGATAGAAAAGAACCAAATGAGAACATGAGTGAGGAATGAGATACATAAAGGTCTTCGATATTTTGCTGAATCTGCTCATCTCTATGAAATCTATCCAACAAGCCTGTTCTTTCTCTCCTTCACAACCATCTTCCCATTCTGGAGAAAATTTCAACTCTGAAGCCCCATCTCATGATAGCTAAATTTTTTCCTGGACCACCAGCTGGACTTTTTCCTGGATAGAGGGTTTTCCTGGATGTGCTTTCTTCAAATACTGATGAAACCCCCACCTGTTACAGGAAGTCCTTTCTTATTCCCTTTAATTCTAGTACCTGCCCTCTTTTGATTATCTCCTGTCTATGGTTTATTTTTTTCCATAGTTCATACTGTCTCTCTCCCATTAGATTGTGAATTTTTTAAGAGCGGAACTATCTTTTCTTTTTCTTTGTAGGTCCAGTGTACACCATAAGGACTGGTACACTATAGGTGATTATCAAATATTTAATGATTTATGACTAGATCTCTCTAGATTTTTCTTCCTTTTCAGCCACCTTGACTCCTTTGGGTGCCCACCTCCTTTCTCTGTCCACTTTCCCACTCCCCTTGCTTATGTTGTCCTCTCCCACTAAAATGCAAACTTCTTGAAGGCAGAGAATGCTTTGTTTTCTTCTATTTGGATTACTACCACTTAACACAAGGCCTAGCCCATGATAGATCCACAATTAATTACAAGTTCTTCATCTCCTTGAATGGCTATCCTGTTTTTTCCACCTAGGAGTTATGATTAGTGTGTTTTGTCCAGTAACTGGAGCATAGTAGGCAGTTAACAAATAGTTGTTGATTAAACTTACCCAGGCAAAATCAATTTATCTATTGGCCAAAACTCTTTGCTGACCTTGTTTTATTTCAGTAAACCCCAATTATATGAACTTTACATAATATCTATCCCAATATTATCCTTGTCTTGTATCCCCCCACCAGGAGTTCACTCAATGTAGTAAACATATTTCTCCATTTTTTTTGACACTGGATGGATTGTATATGTCTAGAGTTTATGGACTGACCATTACTGCCTCTTACTACAGCATCATTGATGTTTCTTCTCTTGCATGATTCTTCATTTTGCATCCTATTCTTGCTCACCATGACCTCTCAATTGTCCTTGGAGTGAGCCACCACTTTAATTCTTCTGTGACTGGTCTTCTATGACTCACAACCAGAGATCATCACTAGAGAATACTGATGGGACTTTGTTTCAGGGAGAAGTCTGGGGTCATTAAAAGCATCATTCATTTTTCCAAAAGTAATCCAGCCTGCTCTTTTCCCATTTAGGTTTGGTCCTCATTCATTCTATATCAGTGTGATAGTTGATGTGCTATATTCTACTAAATGAAAGTTCTAGAGAGATGCCCAGTTATCTATGATTCTCAGAAAGCAAGCACCTTATAATTTCTAGTTCTCTACCTCCTTTGATAACTCTATGGCCTCTTCAGGCTAGGTATTATGAATAGTGATAATTTAGGAAAATAAAATCAGTTAGGAGCCCCCTGTCTATTCATAAAATCTTTACCTCCTTCCTGTCCTTAATTATTGTACTAGACTGTTGTCATTAATAAGTTGGCATTGCCTACCCACAAGAACAGATAGAATCTGCTTAATTGTACCTTCTGTTTGCTTTTTTCATAGAAACAACAATAGAAATAGCACATCTCTAACAAACTGTCTAATTTAAGATTGTGCACCCATAGCTCCTCCTAGACTCAAGCAACTTATAAAGGGTACATTATTTGTTCAAAATTTAGAAAGACATTGCTTAGTCTTCCAAAGCTGCAGAATTTAGAAAAGTTAGAACTAATATTTAACTTATTCTACCAGTAGATCAGTCACCCAATGAATATTCAGGAACTTTGGAGATGGAACTTAACAACAACCCTATAGTGAAAAACATGGACTCAGCAGTCAATTCATAGAGGCAGCTAGATGATAAAGTGGAGGGAGGGAGAGAGAGGGAGAGAGAGAGAGAGAGAGAGAGAGAGAGAGAGAGAGAGAGAGAGAGAGAGAGAGATATGAGTGGACCTAAAATCAGATTTGAGTTCAAGTCTAGTTTCAGACAGTAGCTGTAAGTATGGGCAAATTATTTATTCTGTGATCTGACTCAGATTCCTCAATTGTAAAATGGAGATTATAAGAGTGTCTATCTCCTAGGATTGTTGTGAGGATAAAATGAAATAACATTATGAAGCAAGTAGGCATTTTATGAATGACTTTTTTTCTTCCTTCTCAGTGAGAAGAATTACAAAGTTCTTATACAAACAGGGTTGTCTCTTTGCATGGAAATTATGCCTCTACATAGAAAGACAGTCCTTTTAGTTAAGCTACCATATACAACAGGAAAAAATAATTACCAGATTCATTCATCACTCTTGTGTTTACATATTTATTTGCCAAATCCAGTCACTTATTTGTTAAAACTAAAAGCTTATTAGTTATTACTATGATTAAGTAATTCTACCTTGCCCTACTTTTATCAGATTACATCAGAAGTGTTACATTGCGAGTGCTGGCCATTCCATTGATAAAATGAGAGTCATTCAGAGGACAGTAATCTGGAGAGTAACACTAGTATGAGAAATCAAGAAAGTGTTATGGTGAAGAGCTGCCACCATCACTTTCTCAAATATTTGAAGGACTGTCTCACAGAAAATTGAGTAAAACAGTTTTATCTTGCTTCAGAGAACAAAACAAGGACAGTAAAGTCAAAGGTCCAAAGTAGTAGATTCCAGTTCAATACAAAGAAAAAAAAAGATGGACTACCACTTGAGATTATACTTTCCTGGTTCCTCAAGGCAATCAAGCAGAAACTACCATCAAGGTGGTAGGAAATTCCTTCATGGGATTGAGAGATCAGATTGGATGAACTTTGAGGTCCAATCTTGTTCTGAGAGCAGATGATTCTATGTCAATGTTTGAAAATCAATAAGCAAATTTGAAATTCCCACTGTCTTGCATTTCTTAACAGATACATTAGGTGTAGCCACAGGTTGTACCTTTTAATGAAACTTGCTAATGAAAATATTATTTAAAGGTTGAAAATCTTAGTTAAATTAGCAAATTATACATCACAATAAAAGTATGAACAGAGCTTTGGTTCATGAATTTGTTAATTATTCCTTCCTGCAGTGGGCATTAGTTCCTCCTTGAGTTTTATCTAATCATCTGAGTATATTATTCTCTAAATCTCCCACAGTGGTATGAAAGAGTAAATTATAACATTGCTTTTACCACCAGAAATGAAGAGTGGTCCCATGACTCCTCAGAATTTAGGTTGAGCAAATATACCTTTCTAATGATGGTATTTGTTTTTTCCTCATTTCTCCTGGGAGATTTTATTTCTGAGGAACTGACTGTTTCTAGAAAGGGAAGGAATGAGAGCATCAACTTAGTTGTGGAAAAGCTGTCAAATCAATTATACTGTGATTAGATTAGCTTCTGCACAATTCTCATATGTGGTGTGTTTATCACCATATCCCTCACTCAGGATAGCATTTCAAGACTGATTTCAGAAGGGGAAAGGGGAGAGTTAGAGAAGAAAATAATTATGGTTTATATAATCATCTCTTATATTTGTAAAGCACCTCAAGGTTTTCAAAGCACTTTTAGAGTCACTATATCTTTACAGAGGTAGAATGTTTATCTCAGGTTGAGAGATATAGCAATCAAGGCACTTTTCCCAGGTTGAGAGAGTTAGAATGTGCATAATCCACATACAGAATCTGTAACAGAACAGTGCAGTAGAAAGATTATTGTGTGTCAAGTTAATGATAATGACTGAGTGATAGTTAGCTTTCCTATGTAACCTTGGGTAAATCACTTCTTATCTTTGAACCCATTTCCTTATGTGTAAAATGAGGGGGTAAATCTACATGATCTCTGAAGTATCTCCCATCTATTAATCTATGACCTGACTTCTAACTCTGAATGTGTGTATCAGAACCTAAGTTTCCTTCTCTATAAAGTGAAGCAACTACATTAAAGCTAAGCTCTCTTTTAGCCCTAGTATTCTATTTCTCTGGGATTCACCATCTTTCTGCACTCTTGACTTCTTCACAGTTACACAGAGAACAAGGGAAATACACGAGCTGACAATATTCAAGACAAACAAATGTCTTGATTTTCAAAATGAGGAAGAAGGTGTATTCTTAAATATGTAGCTTGATAAGGCTAATATTTATTCCCAGAAATTTTTTCTAACATTTGGTTAAAGTGATGTTTTGTGAACATTTCAAAATTAAAGCAACAATCCCTTATGAATTAGAGTATATTCAGCAAGAGTAATTCTGATGAGACTAAACCCATCTCCTTTTTGACAGAAATATTAGCCTACGTTGTTAGATCAAGAGAATGCTAAAAATATAGCACACCTGAATTTCAATGAGGCAATATGACAAATTTAATCAGGCTATGTTTGTAGACAAGATCAGAAGACAGGTACTGCTATATGTGTATGGTTAGTTGGATTCAGAACTCATTACCTTAATATGATAAGAAAACTCTATGTTATAGGAAACTCAGATTAAGGAATTGAGGATATTTTAGCAGAATAAAAGAAGAAATGTCAGACATGATAACTGTCTTTAAGTACTTACGATTATGTCATCTATAATACTTGTTCCATTCACCCCTAGAGGAAGAAACTGGGAGTTGTGGTAAAAAATTTCAAAGGACAAGATTTAAGGTCAATGTGAAGGAGAAACTTTCTACTAATTAGGATTACTGTGTTCTCTAACAGTGACATATTCTAACTCAGAGGTAGTTGATTTTCTATCCCTAAAGGTGTTCTTAGTGAAGAATGAATGACAATATGACAGAATGATCTAGAGATCATTCTTGTTCATTATGGTTTTGTCTAGATATTACTTGAGATACCTTCTCATTCTGAAATTCTGCAAATTATTTATCCCTTAAAGTAATGTTGAGAGTGTCCATTTACCATGATTTCTCCTTGAAGGAAAATAATATGTGTTTGAAGTGAGGAAGTAGAAAATTGACAGCTTACAATGTATGTTGACCCTTAGCTCCTAAAGCCCACATTCCCATCTTGGATGAAAAGATGGAATATCCAAGAGGATATATAGCTCATAATCCTAGAATGTTAAAACTGTAGATGCCCTGAGACAATAGCTGGTCCTAACACCTGCATTTTATAGACAAAGAAGTACATCAGAAGATCAGGCAAAAACTACCAAAAGGGAAAGTATTTATGTACATCCTGAGTAACAGTCTATATCTCTGTCATCTGGAGACCAGACTTGAGCTCCAAGAAATGAGTATTCTTCCATATCAAAAAAAAAAAAAAGTTAAACATCCTTTCTTAAGAGAGCAACTACTCTAACTAGTAAAATCATAGATCATTTAAAATTTTCAAGATATTGAACTTCACATATTGTTAGTCAGTTTGAAGAATTTTCCCTGGTGAAACTAACTTTTCAAGATGCAGAAATTCTAAAGAAAAAACAGATTAATGGTGGGTATCAGGGTTCTCATCTACAGGCAGTTTACTGTATATCAAATTAAAATCCATAATCTAATGAATCTAGTTTCTCTTCTATGGGTTCTATATTCTCTTATACACACAAACATATATATGTAAAATTTATAAAAACTTCATGATATTTGCATTCATTTCTAATATACTTTGTAATTTCTAATTTCAACATTCTTGCACTTTGTCATGACTTAAAATCCAAACCCACTTCTAAAACATCTTCTTAATCTACTTCATGAGAGTAGAAATACTATCAATTTTTGTACATGGATCCCCAACACCTGGTATAGGACCTAGCAAAGAGTATATACTTTTTAAATGCTCTATCTATCTGTCTGTCTATCTGTTCTTATCCTTCTATCATCTGTCCATTGAATTAATTGATTTATTTCCACATCTTAACCTTTTTCAAAGCTATTACTTTCAACTGGTTACAGTGATGAAAAAGTCACCTGTGCTACTAATGACCTCATTTAATTTGTTTAGAACTAACTTTTTAGGCTCTTTCCAGGAATGTCATGATTGAGACACAGCCCACTGGAATCATCATATGTAGGTAGTAGCCATCATCACATTAATAAGTACTTGGAGGCTATTTATTATACCCCAGATACATGTCCTGTGAAGACATAGACTTCCCTATTACCAATAAAAGGTCAATCAATACCTTCAACACAAAACTAACAACAATTAAGCACTGTTTAATTCTTATTCTTCTTTTGACCAATGATGGATTACCTTTTTACCCACTAGCATTTGTGAATCTGTATCATCATTCTTAGAATATAAGTAGATGTTCCTTCTTTACCTTCATTTGGAAATATTTTTCCCTGAAGTCTGGACACTTGAATTTTCCTGTTATTGTTAAAAGTATCACAATTCTTTCAGTCACTCAAATTCAATACTTCAATGTCATCCTCAACTCATACCTATTACTCAACCCACATAACTAATCAATAGCTCTCCCTGCTTCAAATCTCTCGCCAATCCAATCTTTCCAATATATAGCTGCCAAAGAGATTGTCCTAAAATTCAAAACTGGTCATATCGCTCCTCTCATTATTCAATAAGCTGCAGTAACTCTCATACCTCCAGTTTCAAATATAAACTCTTGTTTTGCTTTTAAATCCCTTCACAATATGGAACTAACCTACATTTTTGCTGTTAGTCCCCTTCATGCATTTATTCTAGTCCAACTGAATCAGTCTTCATGTCATTCCTATTACATACCAGTTTTCCCTCATGTACGGTACACTTGCTGTCCTTTTGATCTCTTCTTCAAATCTCACCATCTTCTACATAATCTTCTTATACTTAGTTTCTAGTACCCCCAACCTAGGAAAATTGACTTTGTATTTATTTTGTAAATATTTATATAAATCCATGTATATATTATTTTCCTGATAAAATGGAAACACCTTCAGGTAAGGAACCATTTCTTTTCTGTCTGCATCTGTAGCACCTAGCAATTCTTGACACTTGGTAGGTGCTTAATAATTGCTTCTTGTCTGAATTTTTGGCTGCCATTTTCAGTTCAATAAAGCCCTAGCTAAGAAATGAAACTCTGAAATGAACAAAATACTGCATTTGTAGGTTGGTCAGGGGGGAGAATCCTGAGACTAGCATTTCCCATTTTCTGGACACAAAGGTTATATTAATGCAGCCTGAGATCCCCAGAGTATTTCAGTTGCCACATTATATTGTTGACTCATAGTGAGCTGGCAGGCCACTTCATTCCCCCAGGTCCTTTTCACATAAACTATTATTTAGTCATTCTGCCTCCATATCCTTGCTGATGATTATTTGAACATGTGGACTTTCTTCTTTCTCCCACTGAACTTTTTTATAAAAATAGATAAAGGAAAGGTAGAGTCAGACAATAAATAGCTCATATGTAGAAGGTGTGAGATTTTTAATGATGGCATAGTCAATAGGCTCATGCAATTGAAGTTTATACTGAGATAAGCATACCCCTATATCCAAAACTAAAGAAATGATAGTCTTGCTGTTCTCTGTGCAAGTCAAAATGCATTTGGAACATTGTGATTAGTTCTGGGAATCAAATTTTAGGAATGACTTTGAAAAATAATGCTACACATGTCTAGAGGAGGGTAACAGGATAAGAATCTTGCAAGATTAGTTGGTGGCACTCAGGCACTCAGGAAGGAATGGTTAAAGACAATAATAATAGTTGTTTTCAAAAATTTGAATAGGGCTGTCATATGGGAAAAAAAATGTATTTTACTCATCTGAGACTGCAATAGCAGAGATCCTCTTCTTATCTAAACTCCAAACTCTGTACCCAATAGGAATGCAATTAAACAATTTTTAAAATCTTATTAATATTTTATTTTTCCAGCTTATATGTAAACAAAATGTTAACATTCTTTTTTCAGATTTTTATTTTTAAATTTTTTCCTCTTTCTCATATCATGTCCCCCATTAAGAAGGTAAGTAATTCAACATAGGTTATACATGTGTAGTCATGCAAAACACATTTCTATGTAAGTTATTATGTGAAAGAAAAAATAAGAAAAATAAAAATGCTTTATGTCTTCTGCATTCAGTCTCTACCAGTTCTTTTTCTAGAGTTTCAACCTAATTCCTACAGAATTGTCTCAGATCATTGTCTTGCTATGAATAGTTAAACAATTCAAAGTAGATCATCATAGAATTTTGTTGTTACTGTGTACAATGTTTGCCTGGTTGTGCCGTGGATTTTTGGTAGAAGTTCATATAAGTTCACGTTGTTTGGTTTCTTTTTTGCTAAAAGCATCCTACTCATCATATCTTTTTCTTTCTTTACTTTTTGTTTTTAATTAAAATTTTATTTTATTTTTCCTATTAAATGCAGTGGTAGTTTTAACATATATCCACTTGCAAAAATTATGAGTTCCATATTTTTCTACCATCCTCCCTGCTGTCTTCCCATGTCTGGTAAAAACTGTACATGTACATCTGTGTTTAAATTAATGATGTTGTGTTGGGGCGGCTAGGTGGAGCAGTGGATAAAGCACCGGCCCTGGAGTCAGGAGTACCTGGGTTCCAATCCGGTCTTACACTCTTAATAATTACCTAGGTGTGTGGCCTTGGGCAAGCCACTTAACCCCATTGCCTTGCAAAAACCTAAAAAATTAATTAATTATGTTGTGAAAGAGGAAAAAGAACTAAGGGGAAAGAAAAGAACCATGAGAAAGAAAGGAAAAACATAAAAGAAGTTTTAGAAAAGTGAACATAGTATGCATTCAGACTATTTTTTTTCTTCTGGATGTGGATGGAATTGTCTTTAGCATATATCTCACATTTGTCCTTGATTTCTGAACTCCTGAGAGGCTACTTATCCTTTCTTAAAGTCCAACAGTATTCTATCACAATCATAAAGAAATTATTCAGCTATTTCCCAATTGATTGGGCCTCTCTTCAATTTTAAATGCTTTCCCACAACTAATAGAACTGTTATAAGTATTTTTATAATCAGAGATCATTTTCCTTTTTGCTTTTTATCTCTTTGAGATACAGACTTGGTAGTGGTATGGTTTGGACACAGGACATGCATGGTTTTATAATCCTTTGGGCAAATATCCAAAAGGCTCTCCAACTTGATTGAATCAGTATACAACTTCACTAGTAGTAAAATAACGTTTAATTTTCCTACAGCTCCTTCAATATTTGTCATAATAATCAATTTCACAGGTATGAAGTAGTATCTCAAAATTGTTTTAATTTGCATGTCTATTTTCAATGATGATTTAGAACATTTTTATATGAGTAAAGATAGCTTTGAATACTTTATCAGAGAAATAATTTTCCCTGTTTATTCAACTCTTTCTCCCTCCTTTTATGCTGACCATTCTCAAAAATGTTTTCCTTCTGACCTCCCCCAAAATTTCTATACCCAACTAAGTGTGCATGTAATTCCATCTTTGAGTCAATTCTTTTAAAAATAGATTCATATACTCCTCCTCCATTTTCCTTATTCTTCTGTTCCCTTTCCCCTTGCCCTAGTGCATTCTTCTTTTGTATCCTTTAACTTTATTTTTTAAGATAATCCTACCATTATGTTCAACTCATGCTTCTACTTTCTATGTACAGTCTTTCTAACTGTCCTAATAATAAGAATATTCATATTCCCATATGGTAATAATAACAGTTTAACCTTTTCAAATCCCTTATGATTTCTCCTTCCTTTTTAATCTTATATTTGAAAGCCAAGTTTTCTATTTAGTTTCTGTCTTTTCATGAGGAATACTTCAAAGTTCTCTTTATCATTAAATTCCCATTCCCCCCCCTCCGAAAAGATTATAGTCATTTTTTCCTGGATGAATGTTTCTTGGTTATAATCCTAACACTTTTACCCTCCAGAAAATCATATTCTAAGCCCTCTGATACTGTAATGCAGAAATCACTAAATCTTGCATTATCCTGACTGTAACACAGTATTTAAATTGTTTCTTTTGGGTTGCTTATGGTTTTTTCTTCTTTACCTGATGGTTCTAGAATTTAACTATAATGTTACTGGGAGTTTTTATTTTGGGATCTTTTTCAGGAGATGATCGGTGAATTCTTTCAATTTATATTTTCATTCTGGTTCTAGAATATCAGGGCAGTGTTTTCTCTTTATAATTTTTTTTATGTTTTTGCAAGGTAAATGGGGTTAAGTGGCTTCCCCAAGGCCACACAGCTGGGTAATTATTAAGTGTCTGAGACTGGATTTGAACCCAGATACTCCTGACTCCAGGGCCAGTGCTTTATCCACTACGCCACCTAGCCGCCCCTTCTTTATAATGTCTTTAAAGATTATGTATAGGCTGTTTTTTTAGATTGTGACTTTCAAATAGTCTAAAAATTCTTAAATTATCTCTACTGAATCTATTTTCTAGTTCAAATTTTATTTCAAATTTTTCTTTTATTTTTTTCATTCTTTTGATGTTGTTTGATTTTGTCTTGATGTCCCATAAAATCATTAGCTTCTACATGCCCAGTGCTAACTTCTAATGAATTATTTTCTTCAGATACCTTTTGTACGTACCCCCTTTTTCCATTTGGTCAGTTGTACTTGTTAAGGAGTTCTTCTTTACAGTAAATTTTTCTGTATCTTTTTCATTTGACCAGTTCTGCTTTTTGAGGTAGTCTTCTCTTGACTGGGTTTTTATGCCTCTTTTACCATTTGGTCTATTTTGTTTTTTTTTAATTGTGATTTTTGTCTGTGTTTTGTTAATTATTTTGACACTTCCTTTACCAAGCTGTTGAATTTTTTTCATGATTTTCTTGCATCACTTTTTTTCTCTTCCCAGCTTTTCCTCTCCTTCTCTTACTTGACTTTGAAAATCTTTTTTTGAGCTCTTCCATAGCCTAAAACCAATTCATATTTTTCTTTGAGTCATTGGATGCAGGAATTTTGGCTTTGTCTTTTCTTCTGAGTGTGTGTTTTTCTATTTGTCATCATTGTAACTTCCTATGGTCAGATTTTTTTTTCTGGTCAGATTCTTGTCATCATTGTAATTTTCTATGGTCATATTTCTTTTTTAAAGCATATTTCTTGACTTTTAACTCTATGCTAAGGCAGAGCCCTTCTTCCCAAATAAAGGGGACACTGTCCCAAGCTTCAGATGTTTTGTGTAGCTGTTTTCAGAGGTAATTCTGTGGAACTTGTAAATTTTTAACTTTTCCAAATATGTTTACTATTCTCCTATACTGTGCACTGGTTGTGAGTGACCACAAGTACTCTTTTCAACTCCAGAACTGTGACCAGGGTTCCTTCTCCCCTGGGACCTCAAGTTCTGATATAATAGTGCTTCTCCTCATACTGGGACTAAGACCCAGGACTGGGGATCATGTATAAGCAAGCAACAGAGTTCTGTCCCTTGTGAATCTCCTTCAGACTCTTTGTCCAATCATTTTACCATTTGTGGGCTAAGAGTTCTGGAAACTGACACTACTATCATGGATTCAATTGACCCAATACCTGCTTCTAGTTTTCAGGTACAGAATTTTTCCTGCTGACCTTATAAGTTGTCTTAAGCTGGAAAATTGTTTTCCTCCATCTTTTTGTGGGTTCTGATGCTCTAGGATAATTGAAGGGTTTTGGGGTGATAGCTTTGGAGAATTAGTGTCTTAACTCTGCCATCTTGGCTGTATCTCCTAATGATTTTTTTGATAACCATTTACATTCTGTATATCTTATGTGCAATTATTGTTTACATGTTCTCTCTTCTATTAGAATGTGAACTCCTGGAAGGTAGTGACAACTTTTGTCTTTTTAATATCCCTAGTGTTTAGAACTTTGTGTATAATTTTGTGGGTGCAGTTGTTCAGTAATGTCAGATTCTTTGTGATTGCATTTGGAGTTTTCTTGACAAAAATACTAGAGTAGTTTTTCCATTACCTTCTCTAGTTCATTTTACAGATAAGGAAATTGATGCAAAAAGAATTAAGTGACTTTCCCAGGGTAACAGAGCTAGTAAGTGTCTGAGGTTGAATTTGAAGTTAGAATGATTCATCTTCCTGACTTCAAGTCCAGCAGCTCTAACTGCCACACCACTTACCTGCCCTGTGCATACTAAGTCATATTAAATGTCTATGAAGTAGCAAGGGCCTCTTGGTACCTAAGACTAGAACACTCATGTTTTATTCATATGGTACTTGACAAGGCATCATATCTAATATTTCATTTGATTCCTCTATTAAACACATGAAGTATACAAGCAAGGATTCTGTAGATAAAAATAATATTAATGATAATAATAATAATAAAAATAAAAAACCTGATGCTCAAAAAGATTAAATTCATCTGATTAAGTTCAAACAGTTCTAACAAAGGGATCCAAGTCCTCTCTTTGTACATTTATTGAGACCTAGAATAAAAAAAATTAAATTCAAAAAGAAACTGATTAGCAAAATGTCCAGAGCCCTTGTCAGAATGTCATTCAATAAACCATCAATTAAGTGTTTACTATGTGCCATACATTTTACTAAATAATATGGATACAAAGAAAGGCAATAGATATGGTCCCTGGTTTGAAGGAACTATCATTCTAATTGGAGATACAACATAAATACATATATGTATTTATGTTGTATCTCCAATATATAAATATATTATATATGTGTATATAGTCACACACATGCATATGTACACATATACCTACATATATAGATATGGATATAGATATAAAACTAGATACTTACAAAATATATATGAATTAAATGAAAAACAATCTGTATGAGGGAGGTACTAGTATCTAGTGGGATCAGTCAATACCTTTTAAATATTCAAGTAAACCAGGGGACCTAAGAGGTAGAAGTTAGACAGGAGAGCATTTCAGGTATTGGGACAGTCAATGAAAAGGCATAAAGATAGTCAATGATGTACTGCGTTTGAGCAACAGCATGGAAGCCATTGTAACTGGCTCAGAGTTGAGGAGTTAAGAACTAAAAGACTAGAAAGGTAGGAAGGAGTTAGCTATAAAGAACTTTAAATGTCTAAAGGAAGACTATTTATTTGATACTAAAGGACCCCTTATGACTTGAGCATTAGCTGTTTACTCCTAAAAAACTTTGATTCTGATTTACCCTTCATGGTTATTCAAAATCAAATCAGATTAAAATATTCATAAGAGGCTGTATTGAAAGGGGAAAATATTCCAAAAAATGTAGTCAAGGGGAAAAAAAAGAAGCAAACCTCTTTGGTGAGGATGATGGGGGTTTGTCCTAATTGCATATATAAATACAACTCAGACTCCTCTGCAGACATGGACATTCTCAAAGTTAACTGCAATTCAGCATCATGCTTTAGGCAGCATCTATTCAAAACTATAAGTTGCAAATCCCAGTTGATAGTTCAATATTAACATTACTTATGAGTCCCCACAGTTCAAAGCAAAAGAAACTTAACTGAATAACACAGCAAAAGAAATAATAAAATCACCTCCAACACCCAGAACTATAGATTCCCACAGATTCATGCATAATCAGTGGGAGGAGACACAGCAGAGCATAGCAAGGACTAGTCATTCTCCCAGAACTACACTCTAGCAGTATCTCTGTTCTGCTACTCTTCATAATGCTTATAGTTTTCTTCACTTCACCACAAACTGTTGGTTTTTTTCTACTGGGCTATTTTTTTTACTGTAATATCTGATGTAAATATTTTTGAGCCATTTTCTGCAAATATTTCCCAACAAAATGCCCTCTGATAATCTTCTATAGTGTTCTACTGCTACTATCTCCTACAGTTTTTGAAAGGAAAGGGTCTCTCATAAAACTCTGTAGCCCTGGGGGTTATTTCATCTCTTTTGTGAATCTCACTCATAGAAGTACCCAGACAGCAGAAGTCCTCTAGCTTAGGATAAATATATCTTTTGGACTAGGTAACTTTTGGTTGAGTTTCTACTCTACATGTTTATTTTATGATTTGGGATGAGTACATTCTTTTTAACACTCACGATGTCCTTGGACAGTAACAAAGGTCAATGAAAATCACCTTGGCTTTACATGAGGTGAGAGGAGAGAAGGTCTCCATATATAATCATAATTTGCCTTTCTCAAGCACTTGAAAGCTTATATAGTATTTTCTTCAAAACAGTCTAAGGTAATGATTTTATAATTTGTTGTTCACTTATTTCAGTTGTATCATGCTCTTCATGACCCCATTTGGGATTTTCTTAGCAAATATTCTGGAGTTCTTTGTATTTACTTCTCTAGCTCCTTTTATATATGAGGAAACCAAGGCAAACAGGGTTAAGTGACTTGCCTAGTATTAAACAGGAAGGAAGTGTCTGAAGCCATATTTTAATTCAGGAAGAGGAATGTTCCTGACTTTCAGCCTGGTGCTTACCTCTGATGTCCATTTTATAATAAGGTTTCCTTTTTTTACTTTCTAGTTACAGAAGACCATATCCATATCATCTCACTGAATTCTTACAACCTTGTGAAATCAAGAGATCAGGATCTACTCATTCCTTTTTGATAAATGAAGAAAGCAAAAGTCACAGAGGTTATTCACCTAGATCATAAGGCTGGTTAAGAGACAAAGCCAGGACTTACTCCTAGGTTTTCGGACTCCAAATCCAATATTCTTTTCTAATGTCAGATTAAACATTAGAATTTGCTATCCAATAGGTAAAGTAGGTGTATGCCTAGAAAAATAATAGACATCATGCTGTTTTCTAGACCTGGAATCCTTACTCCATGAGTAGGGAGTCAAATCATTTACCTATCTGCTACCCAATTCTTCCTACCCTTCATTTTTCTTTCAAATGAATTCTTCTAAGGGAACTCTGATTCTAGGCTCTAAATCATCCCAGCATCTATAAACGAAGGAAGAAAGAACCTTTAGCAAGCCAGGATGTCTGTACTTTCATGGGGCCACCATGAAATTCCATTTTAGTAGGGACCAGACTATTTCCTAATCTCCCTGTCCTGGTCCCATCAACTAAGCTTTTTTTCCTCAAGGTTAATAATGCTTCAGAGTGTGACCCTAATAAAGACAAACAGAATTAAACTAACATGTGTTAATTTCTAAAGTTTGGCTTAAGAAGGAACAAGTGAAATTAGGCTAAAGTGTTGGACTCAAGAGTTTGGTCTTAAGAAAAAAACAAACAGAATTTGGTTAACATATGCATTTATTTGTCTGTAAGCTTGTGGTTATGCATTCATTGGGGTCCAATTAGGAATTGGGCCCTAAAGTGAAATTTCAGGCTATGTATTTATAGCAATTATAGTCTCATAAAATTGTTGGCAGGAACTGATGAGAACTGACCCAGTGCATAAAACTGTCTCAAGACTTCTGAAACAGCATTCATCACAGTTCCGTTAGGGAGGGAGGCGCTCTTCAATTCAGGTTATTTGCTTCATGTTACAGTTTCATTAAGGGAGAAAAAAGTGCTCTTAAGGATATTTATGCCTTCTCATCTATGTTACAGATGTCCATAAAGCAAGGAAATCATGCTCCTCTTCTAGGATGTCTGTGCCATTTTGTGACTTGATGCAATGGGGGGATTTATATTTGTTATTAGAGAGAAAACAGCATACAAAATTTATATTTTATAAAAATTTAATTCTAGTTTCACTGTCTACATAAAGTATAACATGATCTTATCACCCTCCTCAGCTTTTAGTTCCTTCTCTTTGCAAACAAAAATGATCTTGTTTTTGCACTGTCTGTGCCTATATATGTACTCACTGGCTAGATAGCAACACCTTGAGGAGAAAGACTTGTACTTTTATCTTTATGTGTACAATGATTAGCATTAGTAGGTGTTTAATGCATGATGATTAGAAAGGACAACATGATCTAGAAGGGATGTAATAATACAATGAAAAAAATCTATATTTTTGGAGTTAGAGGATCTGGGTTCTAGTCATGGATCTGATGACTAATTGCTGTGTGAATTTGAATGAATCACTAACAGTACTTCTGTAGTAGCTACAGACTGAGATTGACAAAAGGAAAGCCAGGGTACTAATTCTTTGAGTAAAACTTACCAGCTATATGAGTTTTTGTCCTAGGACAATATTAAGCAAGTTATTAAAAGGTTGTAACTCTTGTGACAAAATTGACTAATCACTCATGGAGATTTGTGAGGAAAGTGCTTTCTAAATAAATCTTAAAGTATTATAGAAATGCCAATCATGTCATTTCTGAAGGTTTAGTTTTGCCAAATTTTCAAATTTTTATTTCATAAATAATTGCAAGTGTTTCTCAAATTTTCTTATTTTTTATTTCCAGGTCACCAATTCTGCTTCTAGTTATATTTCAATAATGCAAATCTTCTGGAGAAGGGGTCAATCATCCTCACCAACCATCACTGACAAAACAAAAAACCTACTTAGTTTAAAAAAAGAGGCATATAGGAAAGAAAATGGTATGATCCATGCAGGTAATAGAACCCCATCACGTTAATTATCATTTCCTTCTCAACTCTGGTGGAGCTAACCCAATACTCAGAGTCTTAAAGACTGAGAACATGCAATACAGACCAGATAGCTGGCCCTGCCTTCAGCCCCTCTACCTCAGTTATCAAGCAAACCTTGTGGACATGAATCTGGCAGCAACTTCTAAACTGGTTATATCCTCATTCTCCTTAGCCCCCAAAGAAGAAAGTTCTCAACACAAAAGTTTATGGCACTTTCAAATTATTCATTATCTGAAACTTAAATGATTTATTCTCTAAAACTTATGTGAAAGATACATTATCACTGTTTTGCTACCATGCCTTTTGAACCATGGTATCTTTTCATCTGACTTGCAGCTTAAAATTCCTTTTTGTATTCATTTCCCCCCATTGGAATGAGAGGTTTTTGAGGATAGACTACTTTACACAAGGTGAATACTTTATAAATTGGTGAATCATATTTGATTATATTTGTTGTACTTTCATGGAATTTGTAATCATAATTTTCAAGTTTAGTGAATCATTTTTAATGAATTCCTCTGTCTTTATCATCCAGTAATTGTCATATTAATAATTTCTGATTATATTTTGATAATAATTATAAATTTAAATTTTTAAAAATTATACAGCAATAATTAATGTTAGAGGAGGTATAGATATATAGGCATATTGCCATTACTGGTAGAACTGTGAATTAGTACAATTCTTTTGGAAAGCAATTTGGAATCTTCCAAAGAAAGTACCTCAAATATACATGCTATTTGACCCAGAGATTTCACTGAAATCCTCTAGCTCAAGTTGGCAAATAGTCAAAAGAAAGAATTGATACATACACTAAAATATAGATTTTCTTTTTTGTATCAAAGAACTGCAAACAACATAGTTGTTCATTTTGGGGGACTGACAAATTTTGGTATATGATGAATACAGAGAAACATGGAAAGAGGTACATGATTTGATGCAAAATGAAGTAAGCAAGGGAAAGAAAGCTATCCACTATGATCGTCTCTGTATATGGAAAGAAAAATAACCACAAAACAATCGGAAATGAATATTGCAAAATAATAAAGAACAAGCTTGACTCCAAAGGAAAGATATTCAAGGACATCTCACACAATTTATGTGGGACAATACATATATTCTCAAAGTTTTTCATTGTATTAATGTTTTACTAATTTTCCCCTTCTTCCTGTCCTTTTTTTTTCCATTTCAAAAATCCTTTGTTTTAAGGAAAAAGAGAATATGAGGGGTATTGGGGAAACATATTAAGTAAAAATAAAATAATTAAAAATATTTTTCTAAAAAAAGAGCAATAAGCCTATACCTCCTTTTTTAAAAGTACTGAAATTTTCAAAATTTATCCTGAAATTTTTTTTGTTCTTATTGTTTGTTTTGAAATATTGCAGAATCTAAAGATCAAAAAATTTTAGAAATAGGAGGAACTTCTAAGATACTTAGGATTCTCATCCCACCCTTCATTTTACAAGGAAAAGTGAGGCCAAGGGAGATCAACAATGATCTGACTAATGTCACAAAAGTGATAAGAAATATAGCCAAGATTTGAGGTCAGTACCTTTGCTGCCCAAGTTCTCCAGTATTCATCTCATACGGTACATAACTTAGGGTTCTGCTTTTAGTAGATTATCAATATATGTGAAATAGCTGAGTGGATAGTGGAAAGGAATTAGTAGTAATGAGAGAGTCAGAGACACAGAAAGAGGCTGAAACAGAAAGAGACAGATAAACAATCAGAGTATTTAAGGACACTGAAAGTAAAGCTGACTTAGATGCTAGCCTTCTTAGCATTAAACCTTGTATCTCTCTAAGCTTTTCTAAACCCTGACCCTAATTCTCCCATTATCTATGCAAAGAGCAGCATTCCTGTACCCAACAGACTTCAGAGTCAAAGCAATTCTCTGTTCTCTTCACCAGCTCATATTCAAGAGGTCTTCATCACCAGAAATGATTGCTCGAAGATCCAAACAAAGATTGTCAACCCTTCCGGTGAGAATCTATGATGCCTTTTCCTAAGAAATCAAAGATTTGTTCTGTTACCAAAGGGGGAAGCCAAGCTAAAAGGAAGGGCAAAAGATGATTTCAATTGGTAGTAATAATAATGATAAAAATAAGCATCTCTATACCATTTTAAGTATTACAAAATGTTTTACTTTGACCATCTCTTTTGATTCAATAAGTAAGGTAGGTGCTATTATTATTTCATTTCACATGAGAGAACTGAAACTGAAAGAAGTTAAGAGACTTATCAAGGGTCATGCAGCTTGAGAGATTCAAACTCAGCTCTCCTAACTCCAAGTTCATAGTTCTTTCCATTGAACCATGTTCTAAACAAAGTGACCTTTTGGGATCATAATTTAGAACTGAAGGGAACATTATAGAATAAAGTGTGTGAGTTGGAGAGAGAGAGAGAAAGACAAGACATACCATTTTAGAAACACTTTGTGATTATAAGGCAACTTTGTTCTTTCCTCTGAGATAAATGCTTTCTAGGAGACCATCTGCAAGAACCACAAGCCAGAATATGGGCTCTAACAGCTTGGTTGAATAAGCAGGTGATACAACAATGTTGAGCCTCCTGTTACAGGAACCAAAGTCAAAACCAGTAATCAGACTTCATTGTACATCAGAACAATACCCCACCAGGCCAGTTAAATGACAAAGAATGCAACTAATTCATTGTGTACTTGAAAAGGGCCTGAAAAACCATAAAACCAAAGCTGTTCTTTATGTGACTAAAGCTGCTGTCAGGGACAGACTCATTAGGACATTAATAGTCTATTTTTCCTTCTCTTCAGTTTGCCTAATTAGTTTATTTGAAATCCAGTTTTTGCGTCTTTTGATGAACAAGATTCTTCCTGGGTCCTCTCCCAAGGCAGTGAGATAAATTTCTCAGAAGGACATAGACAATTTGAGCTGAAGAGAACCTTAGAACATAGAATACTAGAATTTAGAATATCAGAGCTGGAATCAACCTTAAAATAGCAAAGGATGACACTAGAAGTAATGCACATTTAAAAATGTTATATGTGGAAAAGAGTTTCAGAGCCATCTAGGCTTGCCCTTTGTTTTATAGAGAAGGAAATAGTTTTATAGTGTGATATGGCAAATTTTGGTCTCCTAACTCCCAGTGAATGCTTTTCTTATTGCACCTGATACCTCTCTAGTTCTTGGTCTCAAGAATTTACAAGTTTCCTCTTTTGTTGTTCAGTTTAATCTGATTCTTCTTGACCCTCTTTGAGGTTTTCTTGGCAAGGATACAGGAGTGCTTTGCTATTTCCTTCTTCAACTCATAGCTATAAGTGTCTAAAGACTGATTTGAATTCATGAAGATGAATCTTCCTGACTTCAAGTATGGCACTCTATTCATTTTGCTATCAACCTGACCCAGTAGGTACACAAATAAATAGATAGTTGTATTCCTGATCTTGGTGAAATGGAGTTGGAGAGGGACATTACTTCAAAAGACAAGAGATCTGGATTCTGTTCCTGGTTCTGTCACTAATTAGCTGTGTGACTTAGTTAAATATCATCATCTTTCTAGCCTTATCTTTAGCCTATTCTAGCCTATCTTTAAAAGGAAGTACCTGGAGTAGAATTTTCCCATGGTAGGCAATGGTAATTTTAAGGCAGGAAGTTCTCAATATCATATTTTGTTAAGCACCTTATACTCTGCCATTTGATAAAAAGAGAATTTCATTCCTGCTGCTGGGTTGTTATGAAACATTTCTTTTCACTTGGGAGCATCTCTTTCCCTAGAGTTTGGAGACTCAGAACTTAATGAGTCTTTGGCCCTGGGCCCATGTTTATTTAAGATCCCCAATTAGTCTTCAAATGACTGTCTAATTGCTCCTTTTGTTGGCTCTGAGGAAGGTCTAGTGGTGCTGACACACCCACAGATATAGCTCCTCTCAGTATCTTGAGTTGAGATATATTCTAATTCTTCAGTTTCATTTTAGGAAAATGGCCCAAGGCTAGGTGTGACTCAGGGTAGGGAACTGTCTACAAACAGATGATCTGGAAGAAATTAAAAAGAACCAAGGACAAAGATTAAAGGGGAGGAGTATTATCTATGGGATTAATTGTTAAGAGAAAGAAGGATGAAATAATGGCTAGTACAGAGCAAAAGGGAGAATTCTGTGTCCCTTTTCCTATCAATATCACTTGTAAAACTGTCTGTCATTCAGCATTGAGCCTTATAGTGATGGTCTCAGTTAACTATTATCCCATCACTCT
Organism: Macrotis lagotis; assembly: GCF_037893015.1. Lineage (NCBI taxonomy): Eukaryota > Metazoa > Chordata > Mammalia > Peramelemorphia > Peramelidae > Macrotis > Macrotis lagotis. Next base: position 609,333,454 of record NC_133666.1, on the reverse strand, counting down.
GTGTGTGGATGATGGATGTATATAGGGGAGAGACTTAAGGTGAGCGCCATGGTTACTCCATTCTTCAAAGTGGGGATGAGAACCTGGGTAGAGAAGGAAAGTAGAAGGAAATAATTTTTTCTATAGTATCTACTCTGTACCAATAGTTACAAATAGTATCTCATTTGAGCCAAAAATAATGGATTGGAGACATGTGGAAATAGAAATAACAATATTAATTAGCCAGTTGATTAGAAATGTGTATGGGGGGGGGGGGGGGCAACAGCTTGGTGGTACAATGGATACAGCACCAGTCCTGTTGACAAGAGAACCTGAGTTCAAATGTGAACTTAGACACCTGATATTTAATAGTTGTGTGACCTTGGTAAATCAATTAACCCCATTGTCTTGCAAAAATAAATGAAACAAACAAACAAACAAAAAAGAAATGTGCATAAGGAATGAGAGAAAGTGGAGGTGGAGATGCCAGTGAAGTTGCAAAAATATAAAGAGTCAAAATAAGGAGTCTGGAAAAGAAACAGGAAAGTTTGGATGAGGGGTGGATTTAATGTGTTGTTTTTATATTTATATACATACATATATATAATATATGCATATATTATATATATATATATATATATACATTTCTTTTCTGTGCTTCAGTTCCACATTACCATCAACCTGCTAAATAATTCCCTACTTAAATATGTCAAACCCCAAATAGTAAAAAACAAATGAGTTATGCAAGCACCTAATGATCTGGATTTTGGCTTCAAACACACTGCTCCCTATAGTATATTCATGATTGCCACTATTAGTAACAGGAGATGGGGATGGGTATCTGTCTATCTACTTATCTATCTATCTATCTATCTATCTATTTATCTATCTATCTGCACATATACACATTACACACATATAAAATGTAAATTATATATCTGTATATATAAATATATATTTATATAACACATATAAATACAATTCAATATCTTTTTTCTCAAAACCCACCCCTCATCCAAACTTTCTTATTTCTTTTCAAAGCACAATCATTATTTTGGTTTATACATATTTTTACAACTTCACTGTCATCTGTAACTTCTCACTTTCTCTTATCCCTTATGGACATTTCTAACCAACCAGCTGCCTACACTTCTAGCTTCTCAGGTTCACCAATTCAGAATCCTCTGCTTCCTCACCCTCATATATAATCAGCTTCCATAAAAGGTAAATTCTATTTCTACACAATTATCTCCATTTACATTACTACTCTCAAAGTTTAGGCTTTAATGATCTCTTACATTAGCCTCCTAATTTATCTTGTGCTTTGAATCTCTCATCTCTTATTCAACCTCCACAGGGCTACCAAAATAATCTTCCTACAAAATGGGACTGACCATGGCAATTGACTTCTGCTCATGAAGCATGTGTTGCCTCATTACATCTAGGATAAAATACAAAATCCTTGGCTTGGCACTTGAAGTCCCTCTCAAGAATTATAAACTATTAACATCCACATAAAAAATGCTTTAAATCCCTATTAATAGAGAAATATAACTCAAAACAATCCTGAAGTTAAACTTCAATGACTGCAAATTGGCAAAAATGAAAAAAGATGGCAATAATCAATACAGGAAAGATTGTGGGAAAATAAGCATACAAGTATATTGTTGATGGAGCTGTAAATTAGTACAACCATTTTGGAAGGCAAATTGGGATTATGCAAATGAAGCAATTAAAATGTCCATATCCTTTTAACCTGAGCAAGTAAGTCATAGTTAAAGAGGCCATTAATAAGAAAAAAAGTTCCCATGTACACCCAAATATAAAATATTTATAACTTTTTGTGATGGCCAAGAATTGAAAATAAAGTAGATGCTCATTATTTTTGGAAATGGTTAAGCAAATTGAATTGTGATATAAGAAATTTTGATGAATGAGGGAAGTATGAAAAGATATATATGAACTGATGCATAGTAAAGGATAAAGAGCCAAGAAAACTTATATAATGACTACTACAATGTAAACAGAGAGAACAGTCATTTAAAAAGTGTATATTTAAAAATGACAAATAACAAGCATCAATCAAAAGAAGATCTAAGAAAACAATCAGAAAACAATCTCCCCTTAGTCACTTTGCATAGGTAGGAGGGCCTTAAGTGTTGCTAATTGCACATTTTTTTAGATTTTTTTCATGTATTGACCAATTAGACTGTTTTTTCTTCTTTTCCTTTTTTTTGATTCTCTGGAAGGGGAAGAAGGATAGTAAATAAAAATTGAAAGATATCAGTCAAAATTAATTTTAAAAATAGAAATTTTGAAAAACCCCATTCACAGTCAAAATACAGGCCACCTGTTACATATCCTTTCAAGGACAAGTTCTTCATACTCTACTTGTTTTCCCCAACTCACTATTTCACCTTCTGCTTTCAGCATCATGGATAGATTATCTTCTATTCCTGTAATGCATTCCCTTCTCACCTTCTTCCCAGAATTCTTGCTTCCTTCAAATCACAGCTCACATGTCACCTTCTATATGAAGTTTTTCTAAATCCCTTGATTGTATGTTGTCTTAATCTTCAAAAAAAATTTTTTTATTCTATACACTTGTATAAATGTATTGTTGGGTCAATTTCATGAAATTTTCTTGAGAGCTTAGAATATTGCTAATTTTGTCTCCATTTGCATTACCTTCTGGGAAAAAAAATTATACCTGATCATATTACAAAGAGGAAAGAAGACAATAATTAGATTATGAACTCCTTAGATGAGTATCCAGTGTTTAGTACATGGTAGGCACTTAATACATGTTTATTGACTTGACAGGGAGACAGAATGCTTAAACAACCCTTGCAAGATTGGTGTGATATTTATTCCCATTTTTATAGTTGAGAAAATTGAGGTTGTTTCCCATGATAATAAGTGTCTGAGGCATAATCTAACTCATACCTTCTTATATTCTATACATTGTGTTATCTAATTATCTCAAAGATAAGAATTTCTCTTTTCAGTATAAAAGTTAGGTTAGAGTTAGAAGAGATTTTCAAAATTCAATGTAAGAACTGGAAGGTGGTTTTAAATAAAGAATAATAAAACTAAACCTTGAATGCTAACTCTGAAAGAGACCATATGACATGGAATGTGAGAGCATAAAATGTTAGATATGAAAGAGACCTTAAAAAATAGAACATCATAATAAAGAACAAAGAATGTTACAGCTGCAAGAGGCCTTAGACATAAAATGTTTGACTATAAAATACAAAGTGCTATATTTGGAAGCTATCATAAATCATAGGATGAAACTAGAAATAATACAAATAATAATCCCTTCTATTTGTACAGTCCTTTATGTTTTACAAAGTGTTCTCCCAAATATCTCATTTGATTCTCAAAAAATAACCCTGACTGGGATCAGAGGGGAGGTGGGGACTGAGAGAGATTATTATCACCATTTGACAGATGATAAAACTGAGGCCAAGAGAGAGGGAAAGAATACACATTTATCAAGTGCCTACTATGTGAAAGGCATGGTACTAAACACTTTATAGTCTCTCATTTGATCTTTACAACAATCCTAGGAGGTTGTTGCTGTTGTTATGTCTTTATGTTGTTTTGATTTTATAGTAGAGGAAACTGAGACATACAAAAATATTAAGTATCTGGGGTCATATTGGAGCTCAGGTCTTTCTGATTATAAACCTGCCATTACATCCAATGAACTTAGCTACCTAGCCACTGCAAAGTAATTTGTCCAATGTCCTACAGTTAAAAAAAATGAAAAAATTCCCTGGGAGTCTCAAACACAGCTCTTTCTCTTTGCATTCCATCATATTACCTTTCCCAGTAATAGGACAATGTGTTTCTTCCCATACAGATAAGTCTCACTGCCATAATTCTATCCTAAGGTTCTCAGAGAGCTGCAAATGTAAGTTTAAAAGGGGACATTAGCAACAACACAAGCCCAGTGTGGAAAGCTAATTAAGATAAATAGACAATGGTTGAAAGCAAACCATTTCAATAAAAATGAAGTGCTGATGGGATAGAATATTGCCAAGATTATATAAAAAATAAGTCAAGTGAGATTTTGTTTTTTCACAAAGTTTTCTAATGATAAGTTTTAACAAAATGAAATTGATGTCACATTAGGTAGTGTTACTGTAATGGAGCATATATGACTATTAGGGGTACTATGGGAGGGATTACTGATTTGAGGGGGAAACTGAACTAGATGACCTCTGTATCTCTTTTTCAAATTATAATTTGAAGCATGGAACATCGTGTTGCAATCTAAAAAGTGTATTACTCAAGATTTTAGTTTGTGGAAAAGGTTGACTGTAACAATAAATTGAGTTCATATCTGCCAATCACCTTGTCAAAAATTGCCAAAGATGAACAAAATTATATCTTATTTATCTATGGATACCTTTCAGAATTCTGGACTTAGACATTCTTCAAGAAGCTATTAAGTAAATGTTTACTGGATGGATGAACTTTTTTTTTTTAAATAAACATAAATGATGATGTTTGTTCTTCATTCTCAAAGAAGACCCGGACATCAGGGAGGTGATGCAAATAAATTGGATTTGAGTGAGGGGCTGCTGTGCTAAGTCACCAGCCTCACTTTCTCCCAACTGAGTCCTACCAGATATTAATAAGGACAACTGGAGATATAGTGAAGAAGAGACAATCAGGATAAAGTGACTTGCCCAAGGTCACACAGAAATAGTGTCAGTTTTCTGAGATTGGATTTGAACTCCTGTCCTCCTAACTCCAAGGTCAGTTCTCTATCCACTGTGACTTTACAGGAAAGTATTGGAACTTAGATCTCAACTCAGTTATTTAGTTCATTTCATATCTTTTCTAAAGTACTTGCATATCAGAAGATGGTTATATACATCCTTGAGTTAGAAGGGACCTTAAAGGGTCTCTGATTCAAACTTCCAGCCTGATAGTAGGAGATATGACTTCAATGTCATCTTTCACAAATGCTCATTTAGTCTCTACTTGAAATTATCTAATTTTTTGATAGCTCTAATTATTCAGAAGGTCTAACTGTCATTAAAATCTTTCTCCTTGTAATTTCTTCCAATTGTTCTCTTGAACCATGCAAAATAAAGCTAATCATTCTTTTCCCTGACTGGCCTTTAATTATTTGAAGACTGGTGTCATTTCTAACGTTCTCTCCTAGCTTAGATCTTCTTTCTTTCAGGCTAAAAATCTTTAGTTTCCTCAAACTTCTTCATATGATAATAGAATGAAATTTCTTCCATATCCAATTCTATTGTTTTACAAAATATATTTTTTCCATAGTTACAATCACTGCATATATAATAGTAATTAACATTTTTATTATAGTTTAAGATTTTCAAAGTTTTTACCTCCTAATAACACTATGAAGCAGATGAACATATCAAGTCTTAAGCCTGATTATATCATTCCCTTACTCAATAATCTCCAGTGGCTCCTTATTTCCTCTAGTATAAAATTTAAACTCCTTTGTTTGCCTTTTAAGGCAATCACAACCTGATCCAATCTACCTTTTGAACCATTATGTATTATTCTCCTTCCTGAACTTGTAAAAAACACTCCATCTCCCATATCAATATGCCTTAATACTGGGTGTCTCCCAAGTATAGAATATCATTCTGTACCTCCCTCCTGTACCTCTTAGAATTCCTCTTAAAAAAACTTTCTCCTTGAAACCTTTTCTATTTTCCCTTTTCCTCCATGCATTTATTTTATATACAATTTTGTATATAAACATATATATGTATATATATATACACATACATGCTTATGTATGCATATATGTTCATGCATATATAGGTATAGATATATAAATAAATATATATCTGCTGTCTTCTTTCTTAGAATGCAAAAAGAATCTGCTTCTTGTATTTCAAGCTTGCATTTTCTACATCTCCTGTATGTATAATAGTTTGTGACATATATAGGGTATTTAAAAAACTTAATGTTTGCTGACTAGTTGATTATCATTCCTATTTTTACAAAAATAGAAACTGAAACTAAAATAGGTTCATTAAGAGTTAGAATGGGTTGTATGTAAAGTCAGACTCAAACTCAGATCTTCTCAAGCAAAGACTAGTACTCTTTCTACTGCTACCACTTTGCCTCTATTGTAAACCCTACAAGTTGGCATGGTTCTCAGGCTTGTTGACATTGATGGTTCTGTAAGACTTCGTCCTTTCAATCTATTATCTTTTCCTCAGCCAGTTCCCCAAGAAAGAGCAAATAGATTGAATTCATTTTTACACTGCTGTATACATCTTTATAAAATTCTTTTTTTTTCAATCGGGTTATTTCCCAAAGAGATTGACCTAGTCAAACTATAACCAGATTACCACAGAGATCTATAACCAGATTACTTGGTTAATTCCAGCAAACTTACCATGTCATTAGTAAAATTTCAAGAATTCACCTATAGTCTCTTTTCAATTCAATTCAATAAACATCCGATAAGTATTTTTTTCATTATTTTCCTTCTCAGCTTCTTTTTACCCTACCCCTGTTACATTATCTTTTCTCCCTACTTTTGCATTCCCCAATGCACTTCTCCTTCAAAGATCTCCCCATCCCCTCCCAATCTTGATTCATGCCACCTCTCCAAAAGTATCCCCATTCTCTTCCCACCCTCATAAATTCCAATCCACATACTCCTTTAAAAATCCTTCTCCTTATCCTGACCCAGTTTTCTCCCCTCTCTTCATGTTCAGAAGACTTTTATACCCTTCCAGAAGTATACATTGTTTCCTCTTCAACACAGATAAAAGTAGGAACCATCTTATCAGCCCTCCTCCCCCAAATGCTTTTTCTGTATTAGTTCTTCTTTTGACACTACTTTTTATTATATAATTGTTCTTTTACTATTTTCTACCCTATTTTGTTTTTTGAAATCACCCATGCACCATTCACCACCAACCTTTCTTTCTTTCAAACTATCTCAATAATGATGACAGTTTTAAGTAAACTGATACCATTTTCGTGTTTCTGGATGTGTGTGTGTGTGTGTGTGTGTGTGTGTGTGTGTGTGTGTGTGTGTATGTGTGTGTAAAGTTTGACCTTAATGAGTGTTTTATAATTAGTCTTTAATATTTTCTTTATAATTCTTCTGAGTATTTTATATCAAACTTTCCATTGAATTCTGGCCTTTTTGTTACAAAACCTGAAAGTCTTTTAGTTTATCACCTGATCTTTTTTTTCCACTTAAGATTATAATCAACTTTGTTGCATAAATTTCACTTGGACCCAGCTCCAGCTCGTTTGCTCTCTGATAACTTTCTAAGGTCTTTGGCAATTTTTACCTTATATAAAGAAAAAAAAACTTTAGGAAGATTTTAGAACTCCATCCGCCAGTCCCTTCAATCAGAGGGAAGAGGAAGATGAAGGAAGTAGTTTCAAGACTTGAGTCAGTAGCAAGGTGATGAGATTAGGAGTGATCAATTTATGTGCATAGATAAGGGGAGGGGTGAGGTAGAAGTGGCAACTTGTTCCATGGAGTTGAAAGCAAGCAGAATTGCAAATAGAGTGGGGAAAATTGTTTTCCTTAAGTTTGAAAGATATAGACTCTTTTCCTTAACTTCACTCAAATTCATATAAACATTCTAAGTTTATATGAACTAAAGAGTCCATTGAATATACACCAATAGAATATAAGAATTAGAATGTCAGAACTGGAAGTGAATGGAAAAAACTATCTCTAGTCCAAAATCTGATTTTATGCATAAGGGAACTGAGACTTGGAGAGAAGAGATGACTGGCCAAGGGTCTTACAACAAGTTATCCCTTAAAGTTGTTTAATTAGTATTCTGATAACTGCTGGTGAGACTGAATAATTTTCCCTATGGTTATTTTCTGTCTGTTTCCTTGTGTGTAAACCATCTGTTCAACTCCTCTGGCTACTTCATGTACTTTGTGAAATAGCTCAGGAAACAGAAAAACTGACTTGGCAAGGATGAAAAAGTATTATCTCCAGGCTTTCCTCAGTTAGTGGTATGTTTTTCTCAGTAAATGATGGCAGAAGAGCAGACAATGCATATAATTGGTAAAGCATTCCTCCCCATGCCAGACCACAATGTCAGGAGAAAGCCTCCACTGACAGATGAGTTTGATAAGTGGATGATGTGAATAGAAGTCCTTTTGAACACAAATGTTCTAACCTGACCCCATAAAGAAACCCAGGGACCAGTAACAACTTTACTTTAATCCAACAATGGTCCCATTAAATAATGCCATAAATGTGAATGATTCTCCCATCATCCAGTTATTCTGGCAGGTTATTGCTCCCATCCACTATCTTCATAGTCCCCCAGAGGGACCTCTGAGAGATACCAGGGGAACTCAGCAGTTCTCTAAGGGTAGAGAGCTGTAGGAAAGCTAGGGGGTTTGGGGGAAGAAGATTCACCTGAACTTGAATCAATTGGCTGATTCATAGACTCATAGACATAGAAAGTTAAAGTTGAAAGGAACTTTAGAGCTATGTGGCATAGTTCTTCATTTTAAAGATGGAAAAATTGAGACACAGTAAATAGTAATTTGTACTTGGTTACATTGACTGTTCCTGAAGCGCAAAATTCTCTCATCCCTGCCTCTTGACCCCCTGGCTTCTTTCAAGTCTCAGCTAAGGTGCCACCTTTTGCAAAAGGGAATCAAACTTCTTGGGTGGGGGGAAGGGAGAGGAGAAGGAAAGGAGATATCATAGGCAATAAGGTACTTCAAATTGTTAGATAAGTGAAAGATAAATTGGAGTAGGGAAGAGATTGGAGGTTATGTGACTATTGAATATCCATTTATTCATGTACACATATACAAATAGAGATCTATCTATATCTACATATAGATATATGTAGATATACAGATGAAAACAGATATAGATATACAGATAAATTTACAACTATATTTAGATAGATATTAATTCATATAAACTGAAAATATATTGAAATTCCCTGGATGATAGGCGATAAAAGATTAAACTAGAGAAGTAGATATGTGAAAGCAGAGAAGGGGTCAAATGGGAAAGATACTGAGCTTGGCAAACTTGCCAAAACTTGATAATTGATTGAATATAGAGGAATGGGAGGGAGAGAGGGGAGGGGAATAAAAGATGATTCTGATAGTGTGAAACTGGGAAGATACTGGTATTCTCAACAAAATAAGAGACAATGAGAAACAAGAAGATTTAGGAAGCAAAATAATGATATATATATTTTGGACATGTTGAGTTCACAATGCCTGTGAAACATCCAGCTGGAAAGATATAAGACCATTGGTGGAGTCATTAATTCCTTTGGATTATAGAAGAGTAAACTGAATTACAGAGAATGGGTTTTAATTACTCACATTTTGTTAATTCTTTATAGTTTATGCTTTTCTTATAACAATTCTATGATGGCTATAGTTCAAGTATTGTCAATTGGTCAAGATTAGAGAAATTCAGTAATTTTCCTAAAGTTTCAAAGTAAATTAATGGAAGTTGCCAGGATTTGGGAACTTTTGTGAGACAATATTCTCAATGATTTTTTTCCCTCTTTGCCTAAGCATAAAAAATATCTTTGACTATGAGGGGATGGGGAAAAGCATGTATTATTCTCCTAATATGTGCCTGACACTTTTGTAAGTGCTTTACAAATATTAGTTCACTTGACCCTTACAGTAATACTAGGGACTAGGTTGATGCTGTTGTTTACTCCATTTTGCAGATGAGGAAATAAACAGATTAAGTGACTACTGCAAAGTCACATAGCTTACAAGTATCTGAGGTTAGATCTGAATTTAGGACTTCCTGACTCTAGTCCCTAGGTTCTATCCATGGTACCACCTAATTGCCTACTTACTTTCCTTACAGGTAGAAGGACTCAAGTACAAGTCAATCTTTTATATCAGGGGAGGTTGCCAGGCTTTCTAGAAGAAACCACTAAAATCCCTGCTTCTAACAACAACCTTCTAGCTACTTATTTTGCTTCTTATCCATTAATCGTCTCCCTCTTCCCATTCATTCAAATAACTACTCATTTTACTTTTTCCCTACCTCCAAACATTTTACTCTTGTTGAAGTAAACTCTTTTTCCCCAACACCTGTTTTCCTAAATCAATAATTATTTCAGATTTTTGTTTTTCCCTTGTCCCCAATATTTAATCAGTTTTCAAGTCCTGGTCATGTTACACCTGCATATTATCTCTTGCAGCTCTCTTTCTCCATTTACATGATTATTACCCTGTTTTAAATCTCCAGTACCTTGCACCTCTACTATTACAATATTTTCTGATTAATTTTCCTCATCTACAGTTTCTTTCCTTTCTGATTAATATTCCATATGTCTCCTATAGTAATATTCCAAAGGTCTAAGTTTGACTATGTCACTTTGGTACTCAAAAAGCATCAGTGGTCATTAACTACACATAGACAAACTATAAACTCCTAAAACTGACATTATGGTATCTGGTTCCAATCTACTTTCCTGCTGTATTTCACATTATTTCTCTTTGACCACTCTATGTTCCAAGAACATATTTCAGAATCACAGAATTTCCATGTCTGAAGTGACTTCAGAGACCATATGGTTCAACTCTTACCATTGGGGGTTTCAATGACTTCCTGAGACAAACCATTACCCTTTTGAATAACTCTCATCATTAATAAAAATGTATAAATAAAGTCAAAATATACTTCTCCACAATGATGACCCATTATTCCTGATAGAAATCTAATCTCACTTTTACAAGACAGGCCTTTAAATTCTTGAAAAAAAAGCTGAAATGTCTGCTCTTAAATCTTTTTCTCTAAGCTAACCATGCTTAGTGTGTTCTATTGGTAATACATTGGAATGATTTGAAGACCATTTCTAATAGTGGTTAATGTTCTCTGGAAGCCAAAAGTAAGATTTTACCTCAACTCTATTAAATTTCATTTGATTAGATTTGACCCAACATTATAGTCTGTCAGAATCTTTTTAGAGGCTGATCTGTCATATAATTTGTTAGTAATTTCTATTAGCCTTGTGCCATCTGGAAATTTGATAAGCATGCCATCTGTGCCTTTATTCAAATCATTGATAAAAATGTTAAATAGTAAAAAATCCAAGGACAGATTTCTGGGGCACTCCACTAAAGACCTCATTTGCAACTGATACCAAATAATTAATGATTACTCTTTAGGCTCTATTCCTAGGACTAGTTCCAAATCCATCTACAAGCATGTCATATAATCCATTTTTCATTTTCCTATCCTCATCAACTATTGTACAAAAATCCATGTAAATAAAATCTCTAAAATTTCCCTAATCTATCAATCTATTTGCCAAATCAAAATAAAAAAATGAGGTTATTTTGAACTGATCTCTTCTTAGGTAGCACATGATGCCTCTTTGAGATTAGTGTAGATTTTCAGATATATAATAACAATTTTTAAGCAATATATTTGAAGTTTTCCAAGAATTGCAGTTAATTTCACCTAAAAATAATTTGCAAATACCACTCTCTTCCCTTTTCAAAAACTGTCACAATATTGTCCTATGCCACTGAATCCTGTGACCTCCATTTCCCCCTTTCAAATATCACTTACTGTAACTCAGTGATCACATTTGAAAAGAACATTTTTTAAATGGGCCCTAGGATTTAGTTTCTATGAACCAGGTGTACTTGAACTAATCTAGGACAGTTGATTACTACATTTTTTTTTTAATCATGAGAGCATTGTTCCACCAATGCTTTGTCTTAAGGTGTTAATATCTTTTTTTAAGGTTTTTTTTTTTTGCAAGGCAAATGGGTTTAGGTGGCTTGCCCAAGGCCACACAGCTAGGTTCTTATTAAATGTCTGTGATAAGATTTGAAAGCAGGTACTCCTGACTCCAGGGCCAGTGCTTTATCCACTGCCCCACCTAGCCGCCCCTAGGTGTTAATATCTTGATGACATATTTTTTCCCCACAGTCTTCTGCCAACTCTGTTGTCTTTACTGGTCCTATCACATGTCTTTCTGAAGATCCTTTGTAAACAAATTGTCCATGTTGCATAATCATACATATATATATATATATATATATATATATATAATATTACTAGAACTAGTAGGGAAATCAGTTCCTGGCAGCCAAAAGAAGCTTCAGGGACCTCTGTCTTTCCCCTTTTCAAAATAAATTTGCAATAGGCATTGAAATTCCAAAGAATAGCTCTGAATGTCATAGATTTCAGTTTTTTTAATCTCATTTTTAAAAAGTCATTCAAATTCAATCATCCTTTCCCCATATATATAGAGAAAATAGAAGCAAAATAAAAGTGGAGTGGTTCTTCCTTCTCTGTGTTATACTTTAGTGATTTTCTATCAACTTGAAGCAATAGTCCTACCCTTTCTTTAGTCCTTTATCTCCCATTTAAGATATACATTATTTACTGTTCTTAATTTTTTCTCTAGCCTTAGTTTACTTAGTTTTAGCATGCTGAAAAATTTACACCGATTTTTGTGCTTAATCACTATTAATTGCTCTTATTTCCATTTTATAGATAAACTTTCAATTAGACAACACTTTCTAAATATAGAAAAATTAATTGACATCTTTTATTTTCTGTCACATTAATTTCTAGATATATCTTGCTCCCTTTCTAAAATCAATTACCTTTTTCTTGTAACGGAGATTTTTAAAAATCTAGCAAAAGCAATACTTTAGATTTATCTGTCAATATATCCATGTTTACAGAAATAATCCTCATCTCCAAAAAGGGTGGAAGATTGTTGTTTTTTAAGAGTGCTAGTAAATATCTAGAAAAATCAAATAGCAGACTCAAAGAGGCAGTTGTCTCATTTCCTGTATTGACTGGGTTACTAGGCCAAGGACTTCTTTGGATATCATTCACTTGGATTTTTGCAAATATTTGATAAAGGCTCTCCATGTACAATCAAGAATAGGATAAAGAAAAATAGGGTATATGATGTTAGCTCTAGGATGATTTATGGAATTAAAAAAATCTTGCTACTTTACTATGTACTATTGTATCAATTTCTTTGCTTATTCACTGTGGTTAATGAAATACATCAACTAGTTGGCAACAGAGAATTATTTTGTCTCTGCTTGGTCAATGTTTATGCCTTAATTATTTTTTTCTTTTGTCTTGTTACTATCAATAGCAATTCTAGAAACTATATAAAATAATGGTTGTGAAGAGGACAACTTTAATTCATTCAAATATTTATTAAAAACACTTCTAGTGTTTTCCTGTTGTCAATAATGATATTTCTTGTTTTTAAGCATATAATAATACATACCTATGTCCTTGTATGACTATGATTTTAAGAGGGCAACAAGGTAGTTCAGTGGATAAAGCCCTAGCCCTAAAATCAATAGAACCTGAGTTTAAATCTGGTCTCAGACTCTTAGTACTTATTAGTTGTATGATCCTGGGAAAGAATGCCATCTCCCACTCTTCCTGATTCACATCTGGCCACTGGGTCCAGATGGCTATGGAGGAGAAAGTGAGACCATTGACTTAACCACAGCACCCCCTCTCACTCAAATCCAATGGACTTGCATATGGTGACATTGCCTCTTTGATGCTCTGACCTTCTTTGAAAATGAAGAACAAAATGATTTTAAGAATTTTTAGAATAAATGAGTTAAGTTTTTCAGCCAAAAATTTTTTTTGGCACCTATTAATATGATTATATGTTGTGGATTGTTTTGTATTTAAAATGATTGAATTTTCCCTAATGCTTAACCATCATTGGTAATAAATCCATCTAAGCTATAGTAAATAAATGATGGAAGGGGCTATATTTCCAGTGATAATTATAGTTACAATCTTTTTGCTAGAATTTTGTTAAAATAGTTACATTAATATTAATTAGTTATGTTTGTTATAGGTTTTATTATTGTGTTGCTTTTGCTGTATCTAGCTCTACTTTATATATTGAAATTATAATTGTTTCATAAAAGGAGAATTTGGCAGAATAGCTTTCATTTCAAATTTTGAGAATAATTTGTGTATCAGTGTTAATAAATTTCTCATTAAACATTTCATAGAATTTATCAGAAGTCTCCTACTGTCCCAGGAGCAAAAATATAGTCTGTTCCATTTAAATTTCTGATGCTTTAAGATTGATATTTTATTTTTTTGTTCATTTGAGTATTATACAGGTTATAGGTGATTATTATTTCATTAAAATTTTTGGTTCTTTAATATGACAAAAGTGAAAATGATCGATGTTGGAGGGAATGTGGGAAAACTGAGACTAATACATTGTTAGCAGAATTGTGAACTGATCCAACCATTCTAGAGAGCAGTTTGGAACTATACCCAAAGAATTTTCTAAACATGCAGACCCCTTGATCCAGAAATGTCATTATTAGGTTTGTATCCCAAAGAGATTTTTAAAATTGGAAGAGGGACCTATATGCACAAACATATTTATAGAAGTTCTTTTTAAAAATCTTAATAATTTTTTCCATTTTCCTATAAAAATCATTTTCAACATTCAATTTTGTAAACTTTTGAATTCCTTATTTTTTCCCTTCTCTTCCTTCCCTTATCCTCAAGACAGCAAGTAAGCTAATATAGGCTTACTTAACAATCGTGTTAAACATATTTCCATATTAGTCATATTGTATACAAAAGGGAACAATCACAAGAAATAAAAATTTAAAAAGTGAAAATAGTGTGTTTTGCTCTTTATTCAGACACCAAAGTTCTTTTCTGGATTGGATGGCATTTTACATCACAAGTCTTTTGAAACTGTCTTGGATCACTGCATTGTCTAACCGTTTTTGTTGGGGTGGCTAAGAATTGAAAAACTAGGGGATGCTCACCAGTAAAGGAATGGCTGAATAAGTTGTGGTATATGATTGTAATGGAATATTATTATGGTATAAGAAATGACAATTCTGATGATTTCAGTAAAACCTGGAAAGACTTAGAAAAATTTATGCAAAATGAAGTGAGCAGACCAAGAGAACATTATACACACTAACAACAATATTGCAAGATGAAAAACTGTGAATGACTTCACTATTTTCAGCAATACCATAATCCAGAATAATCTCAAAGGACTCATGAAGAAAAATATTATCTGCCTCCAGAAAAAGAACTGATTTCTGACTATAGACTGAAACATACTATTTCCCTTCCTCCTTCCTTCCTTCCTTCCTTCCTTCCTTCCTTCCTTCCTTCCTTCCTTCCTTCCTTCCTTCCTTCCTTCCTTCCTTCCTTCCTTCCTTCCTTCCTTCCTTCCTTCCTTCTTTCCAGACTTCTTTCACAAAATGGTTAATATGGTAATATTTTTCATGATTGAACATGCTTATATTCAGTATTCTTGCCATCTCAATGAGGTGGAGGGGGAGGGAACTAAGGAGGGATAAAATGTTAAGCTCAATACTTTTTTGTAAATGTTAAAATTGTTTTCAAAATTTTTATTTCACAATTTATTTTTCACCAATGTAATTGATGAAAAAGAAAATATTTATTTTATAGTTTTGCATGAAAATGTTTACATAAAATAGGTTTTTAAACTTCTTTGCTGTGATTTCAGGTTGTTTCTTTTTTAATTTCATCTACTTGAATATCCTATCTTCTTATTGGATTTCCCAAAGGTTTGTCAATTTTCTTAGTATTTTCAAGGGATTATCTTTTAATTTTGTTTAACATGTTCATACTCTCTTTATTCCATTTTGTTTATTCTCAGATTTTCAAGATTTCCTCTTTGTTCATATTTTGGGGCTATTTATTGATTCTCCAGTGTTTATTTTTATACCTCATGATCCATTAACTATTGGTATTGTTTCTCAATTTTGTTAATATGTTTTGTGAGATATATTTTTTTGTACACCTTTGTCTCTGCCTCCAAATTTCTATTTCTTTTGGCATTATTAACATTTCCTTTTACATAGTTATTAAGTATATCCAGCATCTTTTCTTTGACTCTTCCATTATTCATGATATCATGATTAAATATTCTTTTACATTTATATCCTTTTCCTGTGTTCCCTGTTAATTAATATTTTATTATATTATGGTCTATAAAGGATTTGTTTAATATTTCTGCTTTTTATATTTGCTCATAATTTCTCTGGTCCAAGCACATTGTCTCTTTGTACTAAAAAATATGTATTTTTAATGTACTTATTCAGAAAAAGTCACACATTTTGTGTTTGCTCTAAGTTCTCCAAAAATTTGTTCATTTCCATTTTTTCATTTTCCTTTGTCAAATTTGTCCAGTTCTATGAGAGGAACATTATCCTAGCCTATAATTATTGTTTTGCTATATCTTTTTGCAATCTAGCTAGCTTTTCCTTTAGGAAAGTAGATGCTATGTCATTATCTTAAGTATTTTTAAGCATAATGTGGTTTCTTTTTTATTTCTCTTCACTCTGTAAAATTTGATTTTGCTTTTGATACCAGGATTGAAACTTTTGCTGTTTATTTATTCACTTTGTACATAACCAATGTTGTTTTAGTCTCTCATTTTTATTCTCTGCACATCTTTTTAAAGATGCTTTTTTTGCCTGCAGTAAAATGCTGTGCTTTGTTTTCTTATTTAGAATATTGCTTTATATAGCTTTATAGGATTATTTAATCCAATCTATTTAAGATTTTTAGCTATTAGACTTGTACATTTCTCCAACTCTTCCTTTTGTATTTGTGTTAGAACTTCATCCCTGCAAATATTTTGCTTTTCTGCTTTCCCACATTCATTTATCTTTCCTATTCTAAGCTCCCTGAATTTACTTAAATTGTGATTTATTTATTTTGCTTCTTTCTGTTTTCTTGGCTTTTTTATCCACTGACTGAAAGCTAAACTTTTCCCTTTCAATTACTTTGTCCTACTCCTTATTTCTCACTTCTTTTAGTTTGTTATTATATTTGGATTTAGAAGGACTCTTACAGATCATATTCTGAATTTTCTTTTACAATTCAGGGATTATGACCTACTCATTCATTCTTTATTCTCTCTATGTTCAGAGGTTCAAACATATACACACACTAACATATACACACACACATATATATACACTTACATAAACATATATATACACAAATATACATTTTATATATATATATATTTATTTATTTATAAGTACAATTTCTGGAATGTCAAATTTTAACTCCTTTCTCAATACCATTTAATAATAATGATAATGATTGTGATGTTGATGATGTAAATCATTTATATTATGCTTTTAAGACTTACAGAGAATTTTACAAGTGTCATCTCATTTGGTCCCCACCACAACTCTATGAGGTAGGTGTTTTAACTATCCTCATTTTACAGATTAGAAAACTGTGACTCATAGAATTTAAGAGACTTGTTGAGGATACAATTAGTATCCTCAAATCCTGCCTGAGGCAGGATTTAAACTGAAATCTTCCTTCTTCCAAGTCAAATATAATAGTCATTGTTCCATTTAGCTATCATTTCCATGTTATCCAATTTTTTGAAATACTTAAACTCTTGTTTACTTGGAAATATCAGTTTCTATAGGAAGCAATGTGGAATCAAAGCAATATAATGATGGGAATTAATTATCACCCAAGACATGAGACCCAATTCTATCCCTTAGCTTTACCATAATCATTCTACTCTCCTAAGGCAAAGTAATTCTATCTATGATTTTATATTCCCTCTACCCTCCTAGGAGCTGACTGTCCCAAAGAAATCATATATCCCCCAGTGCTAAAGTAGGACACACTTCTAATAGGCATAACCCTTTTCAATAAAAATTATTCTCTAAATGTTCAAATTCTTCCTAGGCAAAGTCCATTAGATCTATATCTTATCAGAAGCATATCATTCTCCACAACAGAAACATTGTTTAGTGATATCCTTTCAGAGGATAGACCATCTTTTACTCTCCCATCCCAAGTTCTCCTCAACATTACTTGGATCCTATTCTTCCAAAGCCTCCACACTCTTTTTTTTTTGCAAGGCAATGGGGTTAAGTGGCTTGCCCAAGGCCACACGGCTAGGTAATTATTAAGTGTCTGAGGCCGGATTTGAACTCAGGTACTCCTGACTCCAGGGCCAGTGCTCTATCCACTGTGCCACCTAGCCGCCCCAGCCTCCACACTCTTTTGAGAGAATGAATTACATATTTGCAGAACCCCTCTGCCTCCCATTTTCTTCTTTATTCAACATCCCATTATGCATTCTTTCACAATAGAAATTGATTTACTTATGGGGGAAGGGCTGAAGTTTTTTCAGTAGAATACTAATTCAGCTCTTACTCTTCCACTTCTGATTCATTAAATTGCTATAAAATCATTAGTTCATAGGGGAATTCTGAAAAGATGGCAGAATAAGTCAGAAAATTCCAAGATCTCCAGAATTCTTCCACTAACAAGTAAAAAAATAAATACCTCAGGATGAAAGTAGAGATACAAAAATAAGCAAAAGTTGCAGCAGAACAGTGTTCCTTCTGGGACGACCAGAAAAGATCCTAAGAAAGGTCCAGAGACCAAGGTTCAACAGGCTGAAGGAAAGGCCAAGACCTTCAAACTAGTTCACTGAAATATCAAGAGGCCAGTCCTGGGCAGCAAGGATTTTAGAAAGCCTCCACATCAGCCACAGGAAATGTCACCTCCAGAGAGTATGAGGAGTCAGGTGCCTAGGCAGGGAACTGATGGAACCCTAGCTGTGAAGGTGAGATGTGGGAAGAAAGAGCCAGTATATGCCTTGTCAGTGCAGAAGCAGAGTTGCTACTAGCTCTTGACACTTGCAGAAGAACTGAGTTCTTGGTCTTGGTTCTAGGTCAGAGGGGAGAACTGAGATTTATAGCCACTAGAGGATTCTCAGGGATTAAAATCATTTCTAAGATGTCCCAGCTATACTTTGGAGGGGAAAGGAATGTAGTGGTTGGGCCCAGGATAAAGCTCCTGAAGTCAGAGGTATCATTCCCCACCTCACAGGACTAAAGATGACTATACAATAAGCTACTGAAAATAAATAAAAAATAAAAAAATGTTCAGACAAAAGAGAAAGAACCCACTATGGGAATAGAGAAGATCAGATTTTGTCTTCAGAAGATGTTGAAGCAAAAATTGCCTCTCCTTCCCCAAGAGTATCATCAAATAACTATCTTCTCAAAAAGAATTCATAGAAGAATTCAAAACAAGACTTTAAAAATTAAATAAGAGAGATTTAGGAAAAAACAAAAAAAAGAAAAGAAAAATTCAAAAACAAGAAGATTATGAAAAAAAAGTAAACCAATTAGAAAAGGAGATCTAGAATCTTAAGGAAGAATATGACTCTTTAAAGATTAGATTGAGCAAGGAGAAACCAGTGAAATTATAAGAGGTTAATAAATAATAATGATAAACAAAATATAAGGAATGAAAAAAATTGAAGAGAAGGTGAACCACCTCATAAGAAAAAGAACTAATTTGAAGAACAGATTCAGAAGAGAAAAGATATGAATAACCAGACTGCTTGAAAGATATGATTAAAATTGAATCTTGATGTGGTAATACACTAAATAAATAATTAAAGAAAATTGTCCTGAATTTTTAGAACAAGAGGGAAAAGTAGAAAAAAGGAAAACTTCATTGATCACCACCTGAAAGGAATCCTAGGAGGATAACTCATAGGAATATAATGGTTAACTACCAAAACCTGCAGAAGAAGGAGAATACAGTAAGAACCACAAGAAAAAAAAACAATTCTAGCATGGTGGAACCAGATTCAGAATTAAACAAGACATAGCAAAGACTATTTTAAAAGACTACAGGTCTTGAAAGACAATATATTGATGAGCAAATGAATTGAGGTTGTGGCCAAAAATATCATAACCAGCAAAATTAAGCATAATCCTGAGTGGGAAAAAATAGACATTCAAGCAATTGCAGATTTTCAGGATTTTGTTGCAAAAAGACCTGAACTTAATAGAAAATTTGACATACAAGACTAAAAAGAAAGATAAAATAAACATAAGATAAACAAGATTAATTACAAGGTACTCAAAAAGTTAAAATTATTTACTATCCTTGGAAATATAAATATATGTCCAAGATTATTAGTACCTTGATAGTTAAAAGGAAAGACAGGGGTAGAGCTGAGTAGGATGGAATACTCAAAAGCAAAATGATTTAGGAAAAAAAAATTTTTTAGGTTTTTTAAGGCAAACGGGGTTAAGTGGCTTGCCCAAGGCCACACAGCTAGGCAATTCTTAAGTGTCTGAGAATGGATTTGAACCCAAGTACTTCTGACTCCAGGGCCGGTGCTTTATCCACTGCGCCACCTAGCTGCCCCTAGGAAAATATTTTTTTAAAAATTACTGTCATGTAAATGAAGTGTGAGAAGAATTGATACAGAGAATTTAGATGGGAGGGGAGGAGAGCTGGTTTTTCTAGAAACCCACTCTCATCTGGAATTGTTTAAAGAGGGAGCAATACATATACACATATATGTCTCTAGACATATATATACATATATATATATACATATATGCATTTATGTATGTATGTACAACTCTAAAAACCTAAATTCAGAAAGAAATAAGTAGGGGGAGAGGTAGGGTAATGAGTTAGGAGCAAGGGTAAGGGAACAGGATAATAGGGCATTTAGAAGATGTGTAGATTAATGGGGAGAGGGTTATCAAATGGTGTGTAAGGGAGGAATTCTTTGAAAGGCAGTGGATTAAGGACTATGAGTGCAAGATAGTAGTAGAGCAGAGAATGAAGAGGAATTATTGCTTTCAGGAACTGTTATAAAATGAGAGATATACATAAATCAAATATCTATCCAAGAATATGGATATGTAACATATATGTCTATATATGTGTATGTGAGTATTAATATACGTATGTGTCTGTGTGTGTGTGTGTGTATGTGTGTGTGTGTGTATATATATATATATCACCCAAGACATGAGACCCAATTCTATCCCTTAGCTTTACCATAATCATTCTACTCTCCTAAGGCAAAGTAATTCTATCTATGATTTTATATTCCCTCTACCCTCCTAGGAGCTGACTGTCCCAAAGAAATCATATATCCCCCAGTGCTAAAGTAGGACACACTTCTAATAGGCATAACCCTTTTCCTATATCTTATCAGAAGCATATCATTCTCCACAACAGAAACATTGTTTAGTGATATCCTTTCAGAGGATAGACCATCTTTTACTCTCCCATCCCAAGTTCTCCTCAACATTACTTGGATCCTATTCTTCCAAAGCCTCCACACTCTTTTTTTTTGCAAGGCAATGGGGTTAAGTGGCTTGCCCAAGGCCACACGGCTAGGTAATTATTAAGTGTCTGAGGCCGGATTTGAACTCAGGTACTCCTGACTCCAGGGCCAGTGCTCTATCCACTGTGCCACCTAGCCGCCCCAGCCTCCACACTCTTTTGAGAGAATGAATTACATATTTGCAGAACCCCTCTGCCTCCCATTTTCTTCTTTATTCAACATCCCATTATGCATTCAGTTCATAGGGGAATTCAGAATTAAACAAGACATAGCAAAGACTATTTTAAAAGACTACAGGTCTTGAAAGACAATATATTGATGAGCAAATGAATTGAGGTTGTGGCCAAAAATATCATAACCAGCAAAATTAAGCATAATCCTGAGTGGAAAAAATAGACATTCAAGCAATTGCAGATTTTCAGGATTTTGTTGCAAAAAGACCTGAACTTAATAGAAAATTTGACATACAAGACTAAAAAGAAAGATAAAATAAACATAAGATAAACAAGATTAATTACAAGGTACTCAAAAAGTTAAAATTATTTACTATCCTTGGAAATATAAATATATGTCCAAGATTATTAGTACCTTGATAGTTAAAAGGAAAGACACGGGTAGAGCTGAGTAGGATGGAATACTCAAAAGCAAAATGATTTAGGAAAAAAAAATTTTTAGGTTTTTTTAAGGCAAACGGGGTTAAGTGGCTTGCCCAAGGCCACACAGCTAGGTAATTCTTAAGTGTCTGTCATGTAAATGAAGTGTGAGAAGAATTGATACAGAGAATTTAGATGGGAGGGGAGGAGACCTGGTTTTTCTAGAAACCCACTCTCATCTGGAATTGTTTAAAGAGGGAGCAATACATATACACATATATGTCTCTAGACATATATATACATATATATATATACATATATGCATTTATGTATGTATGTACAACTCTAAAAACCTAAATTCAGAAAGAAATAAGTAGGGGGAGAGGTAGGGTAATGAGTTAGGAGCAAGGGTAAGGGAACAGGATAATAGGGCATTTAGAAGATGTGTAGATTAATGGGGAGAGGGTTATCAAATGGTGTGTAAGGGAGGAATTCTTTGAAAGGCAGTGGATTAAGGACTATGAGTGCAAGATAGTAGTAGAGCAGAGAATGAAGAGGAATTATTGCTTTCAGGAACTGTTATAAAATGAGAGATATACATAAATCAAATATCTATCCAAGAATATGGATATGTAACATATATGTCTATATATGTGTATGTGAGTATTAATATACGTATGTGTCTGTGTGTGTGTGTGTGTATGTGTGTGTGTGTGTATATATATATATATATATATTTAATTAAAATCATCCAAAGAGAAGGTAGAATGGGAAAAAATATAGTAAACAGTGCATACTGGAGAACAGAAGAAAACTTACAAGGAAACAAAGAAAAGATGAACAATTTTGAATACAATATACAATATTTATCATATAGGCTTTCTTTAAATCAAAATTTATTGTTTTATTATGAATCATCTCATGTATTGCTATACATTGTATAATAAATATATTGTAAAAACATAGAACAGATGTATTTAAAAAAATAAAACAAAATCAGTAGCTCATTAGGTTACCCTTGTCCCAATGGTTACCTTGCTTTTTTGTCTCAGTTCAAATTTTCCTATTTAAAAAATAGCCTATACATACATATCAGAAAAATAAATAGAATATAAATAATAAATGATGTCATATTAATTTACTATTCTTTTCTTTACTATGTTTCTATAAATAAGAAATATATAAGAAAAGCTATATATGTATATATATATATAAGTAAGCAAACATTTGTTTTTATTATACACACATATATATATATATGTATCATGTATAATAAAAACAAACGTTTGCTTGATTTTAGGAATATGTTCCAGAAATGTCTCAAATAACACTTTGCTAAAGACACAACTTTTTAACTGATGATTAGTTTTATCTTTGCAAAATATTATATTGTGTTATATTTGAGTTCTGTTGTGTTTTAGAATATTCTAATTTCATTCTTTTCTTTGATTTCTTGTGACTAAAGATTAATTTTGTATTATTCAAATTGATATACCCTCATACCTGAAAATCTTTCTCTTGGATTCCTGCAAAATGAGATGTTTGTTCCTAAAATTTTGAAATATAAACCTTGTGTGCAAGGTTCTTCCTCTGGTGGCAAATTGAAGATTTAAATATATTCAATATTAAATGTATTAAATGTAAATATAACTATTAAATGTATTAAATATAAAAACTTTCCTTTTCATTTAAATTCTTTTCTCTTTAGATGACTATTTTCCCCTTATTGGAATTATTTATTTTTGTTCCTTCACATTTTATCTTGTAAATTTTTTTTCCCATTGGAATTGTAATAGAGTTTTGTTCTTGAGCATTTTTTATTACTCTTAGACTGAAGTCTTTTATAGAATCTGAATCAGTGAAATTCTATCCTTTCTCTGAACCTCTTGAATTTTATTTTCTTGTACTTATTGATGCATGTCACATTCGATTGACTTTCTTTTCCTCTGATACAAATCAAGACAAAAATGATTAAATTGTTCCCTCTCCTCCTACCCTTTTATCCAATTTTTTTACACTACAGATGGTTGTTTCTAAGGTCCCAATCTAGAAAAGTTGTGGTTTGCTTCTTCAACATTTTGAATGATTAATTATTATCAAGTCAACTTAAGAAGTCATTAACTGTTCTGCTTTTGAAACTAAAATTGAACTCTAACTTATAGTTGTAAGTATTAGGGAAATGGAAAGAGTTTCATTCCTGACATCAGAGAGCGTACATTCAAGTATTGCCTCTGACTTTGACTATGTGTGGGTTTATGTGTGACTTTGGACAAGTATCCTTGATCTACATTCAAATTCTAACAGTTTTTTTTTCTGGAAATGGACAGCACCCTTGATCATAAGTTCTTCAGAATTATCTTGGAACATTGTATTAACTGAAAATAGCTAAGTTACTCATGGTAGATTGTCATACAATATTGTTGTTACCATTCACAGTACAGAGTTCTCCATTTCACTTTGCATCAGTTTAAGTAAGACTTTCCAGATTTTTCTGAGACCATTCTTCTTGTTATTTCTTAAAGCACAATAATATTCCATCATAATCATAAACAACTTGTTCAACATTCCCAATTAATGGATATCCCCTTAATTTCCAGTTTTTTGCAATTATAAAAAGAACTGCTATAAATATTTTTAGAGCAATAAGGTTAAGTGACTTGCTCAAGGTCACACAGTGAGGCAATTATTAAGTGTCTGAGGCTGGATTTGAACTCAGATCCTCCTGACTCCAGGGCTGGTGCTCTTTCCACTGCACCACCTAACTGCTCCTGCTATAAATATTTTTGTAAAAATGCAACATTTTCCTTTTTTGTTTTTTTTTCCTAAATTTTTGGAATAGGAAAATATTTTAGATTCAGATTCAGACTGTTAAAGATGGAAGGGACTGGAATGTAAAACATTTAGATATGGAGAATAGAATATTAGAGGTGGAAACATGAAATGTTCCAATACATACATTAAAATGTTAGAGCTAGAAGTGTTTATATCAATAATTGCTTCAATGTAGAATATTAAGAGTGTAGTAGGACCTTATCATAAAATAGTGGAGTGTGAAGGGAATCTAGTATAAATTTACAACTGGAAGGAATCAAAGAAAATTTATATTTCAATGCTTTAATTATACAGGCACTAGATGGAGCAGTGGTTTAATGGCAGGATATGAATTCAGGGAATACTGAGTTCAAATCCTATTTCAAACACTTATCAGCTGTCCAACCTGGGCAAGTCACTTAACTTCTTCCTGTCCCAGGTTTGTTATGAAGATAAATGAAGTATTTGCTACTATTTACTGCTGCTACTGTTACTACTACTCATATCACTACTATTACAACCACCACCATCATCAGCACCATTATTATTATTATTACTGCTACTACAATTATGTGTGTGTCAGTTAATTATTAAAACCCTTGGACCATTTCTAAGAACAATGTGTTTAAAAGCATAAAAAATAAGCATTTATGTATTTTACATAAAATCCATTTAAATTTTCTAGAAACCAATAATAATAAAATATAATTATTAAAAGATTGTTTTAAAAAATAATTTGATATATGATCTCTAAAATCCCCTCCAATTCTATCATTCTACGGTCAAACACTCCTACGTATTATTTTACATACGAGAAAACTGTGCCTCAAAGGAGAAATATCAAATTGCCAAATGTCATAGTTTAATAAATGGTGGAACATTTACCAAAACCCAGATTCTATGACTTCCTATGGCATTCACTTTCCCTTAAAACACACTTTGACTTCACATCTCTCCATGTTTGAACCTTAAAAAGTAGCACCAGCATGACAATACATACTTCCACAGGAGAGCACTGACCTCATGTAGAGAACATTTACTTTATTTAGTTTGTTAGTTAAAAAGGACTAGAGGGTGCCCGGTCTAAGGGCCTGGCTGGGGTATGTCAGTTGGTTATGTGGGGATTGTTTTTTGTTGTTATTTTCTTTTTTCTTTTAAAGATCACAGATTATGAATCCACGTCTGCCTTTTTCAATGTGAAAGTTTCTAGAGTTACTAAAAATAACAGCTCTATTTTAGCCAGTCTTCAATTATATCACACCAAAACTTCTGTTCTCACCCAGGCTCCTGCTTGGCTCTGAAGTTTAACCCTCAGAATCTCTGGTTTGGATTAGGGACTTCCCACTCTTTGGCCCAGTGCCCCCTTAGTTGTATGTAATTTTTGTGATTAAAGAGTAGGCTTCCCAAATTCATCTTTGTATTCTCCACCCAGTTTCAAAAAAAATCTTCCATAAGTCTGTCCTGAAATATATTCTGAATTTCTTCATTAGCATGGTCCTTTGGAAGGACCTCTGAACTGGAGTGTTAGAGAGCTGCATTTTATTTCCAACTCTGCCAGCAATTCATTGCATGACTTTGGAAAAATCACTTAACCTTTTCAAGTCCAATTTTCTTACTTGTTAAATGAAAATAATTCTTTCCCTTTTTAGCATTTAGAATAGTTATGAAGATTAAAAAGGGGTCATTGAGGTGAAATTTCTTTTAACTTTTTAAGTACAATATTTATCCAAAAGAGTTTATTGACACAAAACAAATAAAAAAGGTAGGGCAAAAAAATCTACTTTTTAAAGTATCTTCATTCTCCCAGTGATGGTGCAATCCAGGAAATAAAATCTCAAAGGAATTCTAATTCCAAGTAACCTAAAGGGAAATAGCAAGAAGCATGGAGGACATAAGCACAGCGCAGCATAGTATCAATAATTCTTGCATGAGCAGTGGTAACTTATAGAAAAGCAATAATCACAGAGTAAGAAGATATGGATTGTTGGAAGGGTAGGTGCCCGTCAAAATGATTGTATCCTTCAGTATAAAAGAAGACCAAAAATATATCACTATGTTGGATGTTACATGTGTCCAACTAAGACTGATCAGATCAATATGAGCTTGGAATCCTCTACCACAGGTCAGGCACAAATGGTCCATGTTAAAACGTGGGGTGGGTACTCTAAAGTTATACCTTACTCATTAGAGCACAGCACTTTCACTGATGAGGATATGCTGCACAATCAATTCTAAAGTTCTTAAGAGAAACTTTCAGAATATCCCTCTATTATTTCTTCTGACCCTACTAAGAGTGCTTGCCCTATGTGTGTTCTCCATAAAAGTCTTTTAGAAAGTGCATGTTTGGCATGCAAAATAAAGTTAGCTCCTAGATACTCTCTTCTTTGGATTTTGTGACTATCCAACTTTTTATCTTCAGATGTCACAAATATTGGAGAGATATCAAGTAAGTAGGTTGAAGGAGTTAGGATAAAATTGATCACTATTGGCTGAAAGCAATGGATGGAATAGAAGATGAAATTCAGGAGTGATAAATGTAAACTCCTCTGATTTGGGTTCAAAGGATCAACTACATAAAGTCAGAATGGGGGAAGATGGGGGGGTGAGGTTTAACCTGAGTTGATTTTTTTTTTTTTGCTGTTGCTGTTGTTTTTCTTATAATAGACTTAAATTTAGAATGAGTCAGCATGTGTCCTTAGGCAATGTTCTAAAGGGCAGAGTGTCCTGCTTCATTCATTCATTCATTCCTGGATCCTCTCCAATTGAAGTCATCATCTTTTTCTGAGTCTCTAATAATGCTTTGTTTGTACCTGTACTATACTCTTTAGACCCACCGTTGGACTGAATAGAATGGATAGAATCTTCCATACATGATAGCTGAGAGATTTCCATGATTAAGAAAAAGAAAGTGATCAGAAGACTCCTGTTCTGGGAAAGATCAGGAACACACTGATGTGTAAAACTGGAAGAGATTACTAGAGTACAAGGTAATGGTCAGAGGCAAAAGTGAAGATCAGAGCAAGTCCAAGTGTAACTATTGGGATCACTCAGAGGAAAGATATGTTTTGGTCAGTCATCAGGTAGAAGAGTTTACTTCTAGGATGGGAGAGATTCTGAATTCATACCTCTTTAAAGAGGTATACCTTAAAGTCCTTTCTAAAATTAATGACAAAAAAGACTCGTGAGGTAGAGAGTTTCTGGTCACTGGAAATCCACCAGAGAAACTGAATAACTGGCCACTATTGAATATATAGGAGGCTGAACTAACAACCACGAGGTTTGGTTCCAATCTGAGATTCTATGATTTCCTAAGTGAGTCTGGCACATATGGAAAAGGAAATTATCTGAATCCTGAGTTTACAGTGACTTCAGTTTTGTGGAGGCTAAGTGTATAAATAGTTTGGTTCCCAGAACCCATCTCAGCACATAAATTCCCTGAAATTCTGCCAGACACCCAGAATTCATGCTTTGGGGGTGAGGGATGAAGTTGGGAATGGAGAGGGAAAGATTGTTAGCTTACCTCAAGGGCTCAAGTGGTTTGTTCTATCACCAAACTGCTTTTCTATAATGTGATTGACAACTTTTCTGTCCCAAAGGTTGGAAATTTGATTAAACATCCACTCTATAATGCATTAAAGGTAAGAAGAACATGAAAAGGATGACTAAATAAAAAATATTGTCCTGGTATTTAAAGGGCATCATCAGGGATGATGTACCTCCTATTTGATCCTTAGTGAAATGATGCCATTTAGAATAGAAGTCTTCTGAATATGACTCAATCTCATGTCACAGACTTTTTAAAAAGTGGGAATGTTTACCCAGGAGAAGTGACAGAGGCACAGAATTCAAATAAAGCTTGGACTATATGCCATCTAGGGTCCCTGTCAACTACACAATTGGGAACAAGCTCATAGCCTTCAAATACAGGGTGTCCCAAAAGTCTTAGTAAAATTATAACTTTTTAATAATCTTAGTTTTATAAACCTTAGTAGCTTAAAGCCTTATCAAGACTTTGGGGACACTCTGTCTTTGAAAGTTATCATAGGGAAAAAAGGACTTGATTTGTCAGCATGGTACAGTGGAAAAGAGTGAAGATGTGAAGTGGAGGGCCAGCTGCTTGACTCATTCACTATGGGACTGTGACTCAGTAATCGTGGGCTGGTATCACACACTCAGTTGGTACTCAGAACCAGGTCAAAATTATGATACTTCCTGTCAAACTAACCTTAAGCAAGTCATTTTACCTCCATGGGCTTCAGGTTTTTCATTTGTAAAATGAGTTTACTGGAATTGACTAAATGATCTGAAAAAGTTCTTTCATCTTTAAGTCCTATAAATATATGTTTCCAAGCTTCAATTTCCTCATCTGTAAAATGGACATAATATTTGAACCATTCATCTCTAAAGTTTTGTAAACAACAAGGAAAAACAGAAGAAGCTATAAAAATAGTATTATCACTTCAATACTTCAGGATATTCCCTCTGCTATGCCCAGTTAGAGATTACAACTCATCCACATGTGTACCATCATCCTATGGGATTCTAATTAATATTTCAATCAACCTACTATTGCCATGCACTGGAAGTTTTCTTCTGGTTCATTTTATGGTTCTGTGTACATAGACATCACTCCTACTTCATTGATTATCCACCTCCTTTTCTGTCATCTATGCATCAATGATGTCTTTATTGCTACCTCTTATACCTAGTCAACATTAGTAGCTTAATACAAAATTGAACCTTCATTTGACAACCTTCCATTATCTCCTTACTCACCTGAAATTTTGTTGTGCCTTTGGTATAGTATAGATTGATTTCAATTCATATAAATCTATTAGAAGAATATTGATATTAAGAAGTAGTGAGCTTGGAAGTACAGAAACCTGTTAAAATGTCCTTGTTCAAAAATTGAAATATTGAGAAGAAATATTTTCTCTGGTTTAAAGATGAACAAACAAACAACAACAAAAATCTTCCCAGACTGTTTTAAAAGGGACCTTTTGAAATGTGAATGACCAAAGAAATAAAAAAAAAGTCTTCATAAGAAATAGATAAGGATGAAAATTGATTTTTGAACAAAGTAGTTCTAATATTTTTTAAACTCTTAATTTCTCTAATTCCAAAACAATAAATAAGCCTAAAATTCAGAAATGGGAAGTACCTTCTATTCCATTCAAAGGAAGCACTTTCTATTATTCAAAAGAGATTCTCCCTCTTACATTCAGAAGAGATTTTCCTTATTACTATCTGGAAAGTCTTAATTGCCTGAGGAGATTGTTCCAGGAAGGAATTTGACAGTGATTTGGTTATTCAACTATTCTCAAATGTTAACCCAAAGTTATATTTTTAAATATGGTGTATTTCTTCTTTCAGATTCTTATGTTGCCTAAAATTGTTGTGGGTAAGCAATAGGTTGGAGGGTATGGAAGAATTATGGTATTTTGGATCATCTCTTTCTCTCTGTCAGAAAGGGATGTTAAATTGGATAAAATCATTTCTCACAGCAATGTGACTAAATTCTGATTATAGTATTAATAGTGGAGCCTTGGAAGTGCTCCAAAAATTCATATAATGAAACTTAATCTACTCTCCTATTGAGCTCTCAACTCTAGAATTCATCTGTAGCACATTTCCAGTATGCATGTATTTATTTCTATGTATAAGTAGATGTGCTTATGTGAATGTGTATATACTTATATGTATGCTCATATACATTAGCATATATATGAACTATCTGTATATATAGACTATATATGAATATGTAAATTATGTGCACACAGTGATATACATACTCATAGACATACACATAAATATATAGACACTTATCTATATAAATCTATAGATATACAGATTCATAAACATATAGATAGAAAGTAAGTCAATAAAATGTCCTCTTCCTATATCATAATTTTATCAAAATGCATCATTTAAAACATAATTATTAAATAACATAATTAGTAATGATAGCTGAGAGATTTCCATGACTAGGAAAAAAAAGTGATCAGAAGATTCCCATTCTGGGAAAGATCAGGAACACACTGATGTGTAAAACTGGAAGAAATTACTAGAGTACAAGGTAATGGTCAGAGGCAAAAGTCAAGATCAGAGCAAGCCCAAGTGTTATTGATAATAATGATGATTATTTGCAATTAAGTGTGCTGAAAATTGGCATATGCTTAATGGTATCTAGGTCCTTCTGTGTCTTTTGTCAGGCTTTTGTCAGGAAGGGACTCTGAAAATATGCTGAGCAAGAAAACCTGAATATAACAAGCAAAGATTAGGATGGGGAGAACCAGTGGAAGTGATGCAAATAAAAAGGATTCTTATTATTCATTGTTTTATTATTTTTATTTTTAAAATTTTATTTAAGGCAATGGGCTTAAGTAACTTGCCCAAGGTCACACAACTGAGGCTGGATTTTGAACTCAGGTCCTCCTGAGTCCAGGGCTGGTGCTCTATCTACTATACCATCCAACTGTTCCTTAAAAGGGATTCTTTTCTCTTGGTGACTCTCACCTTCTCCTCATAAAGAGCAGAATAGAATATGAAAATCAAAAGTGTTTCTCACCCACATATCAGTATTGGAAATAATTCCTTCCTTCTGGCATATCTAAACATTGGAAATAGTGTGTCATCCCTGGAAGTTCAGGCCTAAGGAGAATCTCATCTTTGTTAGTCTGTTTCCATGGAGTGGCATTAGCAATGGGAGGAAGGAAAAAAAGATAAAGACTGGAATAACCAGAGTCAGAAAGGGTCTCATATATAGTAAGTTCAGTTGAGCATAGACCTCAAAGGTAAATAATAAGTTGCATGTACATCATCAAGCAGAGGTTAAATGCCCAACCACCCATTAAGGACATTGAGAGAGGATTCTTGTTTCAGGGGATTAGATGACAACGAATCCTGATCACTCTATAATTTTTAGAATTTGTAACTACAATGATAAATAACAATGAAATAGAAGTAGCTCACATTTGTAAAGCGCATTAAAAGTTTGCAAGGACTTTTTCACAACAATAAGAATCATTGTCCCCATTTTACATATGAAGAAACAGACCTAGAGATGAAGTGACTCATGAGAATCATAAAGTGTTGAACTGGAAAGAAGGAAACACACATATACAGTGTCTATGATGTGTCAAACACTGTGCTAGACAAATATAAATATTACTCCATTTAATCCTCACAACAGCCCTGAGAAATAGGTGCTATTAGTATCCCCATTTAAACTAAAGCAATCAGAGATCAAACAATTTGCCCAGGGATCACAGAGCTAATTAATGTCATAAACTAGATTTGAACTTTGGTCTTGGTGACTCTAGGACCAGTGTTCTATTTACTATGCCATGTAGCATTAAGATCATCTGGTCCAACTCCCTCATTTAACAGATAGGAAAACTGAGGTTTAGAGATGAGTGGCTTGACCAAGGTCTAAAAGTTATTAAGTTTTATACCCAAAGTTGGAAATAAACTTTATTATTCAATATTTCTTACAACTTACTGTTCAGCTGCTATGAGCATGTATAGATCAAGTAGACAAACAGATAGATGAATGAACAGACAACTGAATAAGAAGACAGATAGATAAATAGATAGATAGAGACAGAGAGATGATAGAGAGATAGAGAGAGAGAGATAGTTGATGGGTAGATAAGAAATAGATTAATTTTTGTTGCTTAGTCACTTTCAGTTATTCAATCATTATTCATGACTTCAATAGGAAGTTTCGTAGCAATGATACTGAGTTGGTTTGCCATTTCCTTCTTCAGCACATTTATAGATATTGAAACTAAGAAACTGTGTTAAGTGACCTGTCCAGGATCACATAGCTAGGAAGTATTTGAAGCCATATTTGAAAAAAGGAATATGAGCCTTCCTGATTTCATTTCAAGCATATCTATGCCACTGAGCTGTATAGATGGACAGAGGGACAGATAGTATCAAAAGATATGATTTTAAATTGATTAACATGATGTGTTATGAATTTGATAATAATAATGATAATTATTTTGTTTCTAGAAATCCTTTTCACCAGCAGGCTGTAGGCCTGGGAAAACAATAAAACAAAGTAGTAATTTGGTTTACTCATAATGAGTCCTGAATTGTGCTTGGTTAACAATAGGTAGATAGAGAAATAGATAGACAGACAGACAGATAGATAGATAGATAGATAGAGCGAGAGAGAGATGTATAGATGATTAAAATTAGTTAATGCAGTATTAATTTTAAGAGTTTATAATTATTGTGTAAATATAGTATAGACAAGGCCCTAATGCTTAGGGACTATAAAAGGTGATATTAATGATGAAATGCACACTTTAGTCAACTTGATTTATTTGCATAGTTCCCTAGGATGCCTTAATAATAAGCATAACCTCTATCTTATTTCAGAAGCTTTTCTTGATTAGGAAGTATACTAGTTGGGGCCTGAACTTTCACCACTTGAGCTACTGGGAAAAGCAATTAAATATAATTGAAGCTATGGTAAAATTAAAGCTAGGGAGAGTAATTAGGACAAAGGAAAGGCAGAGAAGTACCAAGAGATTCTAATAATATTTTGCATAATGATTCAATATCCAACATTTTAACCAAGTATTCTAGAGCTTGTTTCAAATATAAAAGGTGACTCGCTATCCTCAAGATAGGAAAGTTATCTTAACAAATTTCTGTCCTTGAGTTCCTTGAATTAGGAGAACCTAATGAGTTGTGAAAAGTCAAAATCTGTGTTCTGTATCCCTTGAGACTTGTATGAATGCTTTTGGAGTGGCCTTCACTGAGTGTTTGGTCCAAAGTAGAGGCTTATTTGGCATTTATTGACTGACTGGGTAGAGTCATGGAGGCACAAAATAAAAAAAGGTAACAGTACTCACAAACTATGACAAAAAACAAGCAACACCAATAACAACTATACAACCCTTTGTAATGGTAGCCATACCATGGTGAGCTGGGAGGAGCCAACCACAGCACTAGACAAGGCTACTATCCAAAAATAAAATTGCATGCCTCAGGAGGGAATGAAATCCTCATTGCCAGAATTGTTTGGGTTGGATGAGAATGTATCAGACATGTTGTAGAAAGGTTTCTTACAAGAAAGGAGTGAACTAAATAATTTCTGAGGCCTTTGCAATTCTGATATTCTTGGTTTCTATTATTCTACTAACCTCTAGAGAAGGCATTCTGTTCTGAAGACAGGTTAACTTCTGATTTACTTCTAGGTCTCTGAAGCCTGCTGTTGGGCAGTGAATGCAGACTGCTACATTGTATGGTTTGTGGCCACTTCTGGCTCAAAATAGCTCTTCCAGTCATTTTCCAGGAGATTACAATTGACTAATTTCCATTAGTGATAAAAACCACCCATCTTCCATGGTAGCCCATTCGCCTTGGTCAGCAATCTTGCCCAGATGTCTCATGACTGCCTCTTCCCAGCAGACACTCACATTGCTGAAAATGAAACTGCTCAAATCCACCAAAAGAAACCTAGTATAATTGATACAGATGCTCCTTCTACTGATATCATTGATGAGTCCAAAAATATATCCCTGCTAGTCAGACTTAGAATTAAATATAATTTCTTTGTTTCCCCAGCACCTAGCATTGTGTTTGGCAATATAAATTACTCAATTAATGTTTTGTTGAAGTGGATGAATAATCATTTAAACAGAATAACATTGTGTTTGCATAGCAATGTACATATATAAACATATTTTTACATACATTAAAGTACCAAAAAAAAAAACCCAGCCTTCATTGTTAGAGAGAATTTCCTTATTTTAAACTCATGAAATCACAGGTCAAGTCCCTATCTGGTCCAGTCCCTATGTAGATTTTATATGCATTTTCTCATGTGATTTGATTCTCATGGCCACTTTATTAGGAAGATAGAACATATATTATTATCCCCATTGTACAGAAGAATAAATTGGAAACCAGAGAAGGAGCCCTGATCTCTTGACCAAGTAGCAGGGGGAGGGAGAAATAAGTAATTTAATATCTAATCTCATCATCTTTCTCTACAGGATACTCCAGGGACAAAAGAACCACCTGTAACTCCACCAAAGAACTCAGGGAGTGAAATCAGTGTGTTCATCTTGCAAGATGGGAAAAAATCTTTTCCAGTCTTGCCTCAGAGAAAATTGCCACAAGCAGTTTTCCTCCCTAGACCACCTACTCCACAACTTATACCTCCTGGCACCTCAGAGATCAAGTCTCATAAGAAAGGAATTCAGAATCATGTAGAGAAGCCAAAGAGGGAAAGAGTTATGAAGGGGAAGTCAAGGGATAAACATCTCTTGAAATTAACTACTCTAGACCATGCCACAGACATGGGGAAATGGAAGGATGAGGATGTAGATATGGAACTTGAGAGTAGGGCTCAGGTAATGACCCGCCAGAAGGTGAGATTTATGGAAAAGACTCTTCTGCAGAAGGAGGAATGTCTTCCAAAGAAGGAAAGGGACTTTTCACAGAAGGAGGGTTGTTACCCTCAGAAGGAAAAATCCTCACAAAAGGAGAGGTGTTTCCCACAAAAGAAGGAAGACTGGGACATCCAGAAGAACAATGACTGTCTTTCTCAAAAAATTGAAAAGTTTCTCTCACAGAAGGAAAAGTGTCCTTCTTATACAGGCATTCAGTCCAGGAGATGTCAACCTCTCTCATCACATCAGCCCAAATTTTTGCCTGCACTCACTGGACATGGTCCAATCCAAAGAGATGAGAAATCATCAAAGGAAGGTTCATCTAACCAGACCTATAGGGCCAGGGAAGAGATGTGAAAATCTCCAACCAAGGTAAAGGGAATCAACTGAAGGGTGAGGACTGTCTCTTAGGGACATGTAAAGAACAAGTATTGAGCTAATTGGACACTTTCTGAGTTCCCTTGCACTGAATGTGTTTACCTCCTCTCTGAATTATAGAAAAAAAGAACTGGAAAGAGTCATAGAACAAAGAATGATAAATCTAGAAGGGATATTAGAACATAAAATATTAGACCACAGAACACAGATCAATAATCTGGAAGTGACTTTTCACACATCATTGAAACTTTAGATTTAAAAATTGAAAGAGATAGACAATTAGAACTGAAATAGACCTTATAACTTATAATGATAGACTTTATCCTGTAATCCAAAAAACATTTCTTAGCACCTACTTTGAGGAAGACATTGATGACAGGGAAAGAATCAAAAGACTCTGCTCTCAAGGCAGTCTCTTAGAAGGAAGTGAATCTAGAAAAGACACAAAGCAAAGATATAGACAGATTTCTTCATTACTGAGTTCTTCCTACATAGATGACTACCACAAATGACTAAATCCTCTCAGCTTGCTTTTACTTTTCCAAATCTCCAGGGAGAGGGTTGATCTTTTAGTTAATCAATAGTAAGTGACTCAATAATTCTGACAAATTGATTGAGGAACTTTTACATTCATCTTTTAAAAAGCAAAGAAGCAATAACACTTTTTTTATAGTTCAATTCATCAATGAAAATCTGAAAGGAGGGGAATGCTCTGTAATTGTCTCTATGTTCTGCTCCTTATAGATTTTAAATTCTATCAATTAGGTAGGAGCATGATGGACACAATAATTATGGATTCTTCTGAAAGTTCTGACTTTAGTAACTTTTAGAAAAGGATGTAGAAATCATCAAAGATTATCATAGCTTCATCAAAAATCAGATCCTGTCAGATTAACCACATTATCTTTTATGAGAGAGCTATAAGATCAAGGAAATACTAGAGACAGGGTATAACTGGATTTCAGCAAGGCATTTTAAAAAGTCACTTTCTATCATTGCCCATAAGATGAACAGACATGGACTTGGAAAATAACACAATTAGTTGAATAGATGAAGTGTTTGAATAACTGAATAGTTCCTAATGTTGTTCAGTGGTTTCTGACTTTTTGTGATTTCATTTGAAGTTTTATTGACAAAAATATGATTGGTTTGCCATTTCCCATTCCATTTCCATTCTCTTCTTACAGATGAGAAACTCAGGACCAGGGGAATTAAAAAAAAAAGATGGATATTATAATTGTAATTTAAAAAGCAGACTATGTGAAGTCAAGTCTCAGGAAATTACTCAGTATTTTGAATTACCTGATTTACTGGATCATTTAAAAATGCAAAATAGGCAAGATGGCAGAGAAAAGACAGGCACAGTTCTAAAGTCTCCTGATCTTTCTCCCTCTATCATATGAAGCAAACCTCTTAACAGAAATTTGACCCACAAAATCTAGGAAGAAAAGCCAGGAGAAAAAGCATCTACCTCAGGATTTGTCTTCTGCAGCCTTGGATCAGTCTGGGCAAATGAGTCAGGGTGCAGAGGGCAGATCAGCCCTGGATCAGCCAGATTAGCATCTGAATTGGAACAGGGAGCCTGAGGGCCCCAGGGATGGACATGCTTGATCAGCTGTAGGGCTAGACCCTGGGGGCTTGAGTCTACTAGGGAGCAGAGGCACTGGTGTCTGTGCTGACCCTCTGGAGCTTGCAGATAGGGCTGAGGGGAGAGTTCTGGTGCAGGAGAGCTGCAGACACCATCCCTGGGCTCCTCTGGTAGGAGGAACTCTGAGTCCATGCCTCCATTGCAGCTGAGGCTTCTTCCCAGAACAAACAATTGCAGACAACTTCTGGCTCAGGCACAGGTGTGTGAGTAGAAGAACCAGCCCAGCTAATAATAGGGAGAGAAATGACCTCACCCCAGGGTAAAGCCCACCATTGATTGAAGGCAAAAAGGATTCAATAGCTTCAACCCCTCCCTTCAAGCTAAGGGAGAAGGCCTCAGTCAAGGTCACAGACACTCCAGAGAAAGCAACCAGCACCTCCTACTGGCCAGCCAGAGAAATTGCACTCAGTGAGTAAAGCCTCTAGGGATCCCAACACCAAACCCCTGTGAACCAGCCTCTCCCTAACCCAAGGTCTTAGCAAAATGAAGAAGGGTCAGCGGAAAGGTGGATCCATAGAAAAATTCTTGGAAGTAAAGACCTTAACTCAGAGAGACCTAGAACCTCTGAGGAGAATATGATCTGGTCTTCAACACAGAAAGACTTCCTTGAAGAAATAAGAAAGGAGTATAAAAATCAACTGGAAAATTTGGGAGAGACAATTAATACTTTGCAACAAGAAAACAAATCCTTAGAAAATACAATTGGACAAATACAAAATGAGAAAAATTCTCTCAGATCCTCAATTGGGCAAATGCAAAAAGAAAATAATTCTCTCAAAACCTTAACTGGTCAAATGGAAAGCTCTTTCAAAAGTAGAATTGACCAATTGGAAAAGGAGTTGCAAAAGGTAAATGAAGAAAACTCCTCCTTAAAAAAAAGAATGGAGTCTGCAGAAACCAATGACTTCATGAGACAGCAAGAGCCTGTTAAACAAAATCAAAAAATAGAAGAAATAGAAGAAAATATAAAATACCTCATCAGCAAAACCAATGACCTGAAGAATAGATTGAGAAGGGACAACCTGAGAATCATTGGTCTTCCTGAAAACAATGAAGAGGAAAAAAAAAGCCTAGACTTAATATTACAGGATTTAGCAATGGAAAATTACCCTGATATCATAAAATCAGAGGGCATAATAGTTATTGAGAGCATACATCACTCCCTTCTGGAAAAAGATCCTAAAATGGAAACACCAAGGAATGTTGTGGCCAAATTCCAGAACTATTACATAAAAGAGAAAATCCTGCAAGCAGCCAGAAAGAAACAATTTGAATATCAAGGAGCCACAGTAAGGATTATGCAGGACCTAGCTGCATCAACATTAAGGGATTGAAGGGTCTGGAACTAGATATTTCAAAGAGAAAGGGAGCTTGGAATGCAGCCAAGAATCCACTATCCTGCAAAAGCTGAGCCTTCTTTTCCAGGGAAAAAGATGGACATTTAACAAAATGGAAGAATTCCAAAAATTTCTGATGAAAAGACCAGAGCTAAATAGAAAATTTGTACATCAAACAGGAGGCTCAAGAGACATATGAAAAGGTTAAAAAAAATAAAAGGAGGGCAGTAAAAGAAAAAAACAAATTGCTATCCAATAATTTGAAACTGACCATATCCCAGCATGGGGAAAAAGATTCTCATAAATATTGAGAATTTTAACTTAAACAGATAAAATATACCTAGCCAGAAGTGATGGATATTCATGACCTATCCATGAGACTGTTATCCAATGGAATATAACTGGCTTTAACCCCACTTGGGGAAAAGACTCTAATAACTCTCAAGAATTTTAATTCTAAGGGGCAGCTAGGTGGCATAGTGGATAAAGCACTGGCCCTTGAGTCAGGAGTACCTGGGTTCAAATCCAGTCTCAGACACTTAATAATTACCTAGCTGTGTGGCCTTGGGCAAGCTACTTTACCCCGTTTGCCTTACAAAAAAAAGAATTTTAACTCAATTAGACATGTACTTAGCTAGAAGTGATAGATACTCCACATCTTCTATGACTCAGATAGAATGATTTAAAAATGCTACCTCCTTATAAAGGGGGATAGGAAGGAGATAGGAGGAGGGACGGAATTGAATAGGGTAAATCTCATTACACTAAGAGGTACAAAATACCTAGGGTAATAGAGGGGAAGAAGGGAGGAGATGAGAAATACATGAATCTTCTTATCATCAGACTTGGCTTAAAGTCAAATTACATATACTTAGTTAACTTAAGAAACATCTAACCTTTTAAGGAGGGGGATGGAGAAAAGGAGAGGGAGTGGGGAAAAAGGAGAACTAGCAAAAGGAAGGGAAGGGACAAGGGAAAAAGAGAAAGGGGAGGGGTGATATAGGAAGGCAAACACACTGAAGAGGTGATATTCAGAAACAAAATACTGGGGAATACAGATAAGTGGGGGGAAAGGGGAAAAATACAAAATACAAAGAGAGGGTAGATAGCATGGAGGGCAATAAAGAATTAGTAATCATATCTTTGAATGTGAATGGGATGAACAGCAGAGTGGATTAAAAACCAGAATCCTACAATATACTGCTTACAAGAAATTCATTTGAACCAGAGAGATACATAGAGAGTAAAGGTAAAAGTTTGGAGCAAAATATATTTTGGTTCAGCTGAAGTGAAAAAAAGCAGGGGTAGCAATCCTTATCTCAGAGAAAGCAGCTGCAAAAATAGATAGCATTAAAAGAGATAAGGAAGGAAACTTTATCTTACTAAAAAGTAACAGACAATAAAGCTACTTCAATACTGAATACATACATACATACATACACACACACACACACACACACACACACACACACACATATATATATATATATATATATATATATATATATATATGTACCCAATTGGATATCATCCAAATGCTTAGAGGAGAAACTGAAAGAACTACAGGAAGACATAGAAAGCAAAACTCTACTAGTGGGAGACGTCAACCTCCTGCTCTCAGATCTAGATAAATCGAATCATAAAATAAACAAGAAAGAAGTTAAGGAGGTAAATAGATTGTTAGAAAAACTAGATATGGTAGACTTATGGAGGACATTGAATGGGGATAAAAAAGAATATACCTTTTTCTCTGCAGTACATGGAACTTATACAAAAATTGAGCATGTACTGGGACATAAAAACCTAATGATCAACTGCAGAAAGGCAGAAATAGTGAATATATCTTTCTTAGATCACA
This sequence comes from Macrotis lagotis, assembly GCF_037893015.1. Taxonomy (NCBI): domain Eukaryota; kingdom Metazoa; phylum Chordata; class Mammalia; order Peramelemorphia; family Peramelidae; genus Macrotis; species Macrotis lagotis. The sequence continues at coordinate 609,293,256 of NC_133666.1, read as the reverse complement.
ATGCAATAAAAGTCATATGCAATATTGGGCCAAGGAGTTATAGAACTAGAACCAAATGGAAACTGAATAACCTCATTTTAAAGAATGAGTGGACCAAAAAACAAATTATAGAAAGAATTAAGCATTTTATCCTATATAATGACAATAATGAAACAATATACCAAAACCAATGGGATTCACTCAAAGTAGCTCTCAGGGGATATATTATATCTTTAAATGCTTACATGAATAAATTAGAGAAAGAGGAAATCAACGAACTAAACATGCAACTAAAAAAATTAGAGAAAGAACAAATTAAAATTCCCCAATTAAATACTAAATTAGAAATTCTAAAAATTAAAGGAGAAATTAATAAAAGCAAAAGTAAAAAAAAACTATTGGATTAATAAATAAAACCCAAAGTTGGTTTTACAAAAAAACCCAATAAAATTGATAAACCTCTGGTCAATTTGGTTAAAAAAAGAAAGAAGAAAAACAAATTGTTAGTATCATAAATGAAAATGTGGACTCACCACCAATAAGGAGGAAATTAAAGTAATAATTCAGAATTATTTTGCCCAATTCTATGCCAATAAACTTGATAATCTAAGTGAAATTGATGAATATTTACAAAAATATATGTTGCCCAGGTTAAATGAAGAGGAGATTAAATACCTAAATAACCCTATCTCAGAAAAAGAAATTCTGCAAGCCATCATTGAACTCCCTAAGAAAAAATCTCCAGGGCCTGATGGATTCACAAGTGAATTCTACCAAACATTTAAGGAACAATTGGTTCCAATTCTATATAAACTCTTCAGGAAAATAGGGCAAGATGGAACTCTGCATAACACTTTCTATGAAACCAATATGGTGTTGATACCTAAACCAGGAAGAGTTAAAGCAGAGAAGGAAAATTATAGACCTATATCCCTAATGAATATAGATGCAAAACTCTTAAGTAAAATCTTAGCAAAATGATTACAACAAGTTATCACTGGGATAATACATTATGATCAAGTAGTATTTATCCCAGGAATGCAGGGTTGGTTCAATAATAGGAAAACTGTTAGTATAGTCAATTATATAAAAAACAAACCTATCAGAAATTATATGTTCATATCAATGGATGCTGAAAAAGCTTTTCACAAAATACAGCATCCATTCCTACCAAAAACACTAGAGAGTATAGGAATAAATGGACTCTTGCTTCGAATAATTAGCAGTATCTATCTGAAACCATCAACAAGCATTATATTCAATAGGGAGAGGCTAGAGGCATTCCCAATAAGATCAGGGGTTAAATAAGGGTGCCCATTATCACCACTACTATTAAATATTGTATTATAAATGTTAGCCTCAGCAATTAGAGAAGAAAAAGAAATGGAAGGAATTAGAATTGGGAAGGGAGAGACAAAACTCTCAGTCTTTGCAGATGACACGATAGTCTACCTAGAGAATCCCAAGAAATTATCCAAACTACAAAATCCAAACTAGTAATTTTAATAAAGTTGCTGGTTATAAAATAAACCCTCATAAATCCTCAACTTTTCTATATATGTCTAGAAAGATACAGCAGGAAGAGCTAGAAAGATAAATCCCATTCAAACTATCTTCAGGAAAATATAAAATACCTGGGAGTCTATTTGCCAAGAAAGATTCAAAAACTTTGTGAAAGCAATCATAAAACACTTCTCACACAAATTAAATCAGATTTAAACAACTGGGCAAATATCAACTGCTCATGGATAGGTAGAGCCAATATAATAAAAATGACAATTCTACCAAAATTAAACTACCTATTTAGTGTCCTACCAATCAAAATTCCAAAAAATTACTTTAATGAGTTAGAAAAAATTTTAAGTAACTCATATGGATAAATAAAAAAGTCAAGAATTTCCAGGAATTTAATAAAAAAAAAGTGCAAAAGAAGGGGTCTTAGGCCTACCTGATCTAAGATTATTTTATAAAACATCAGTCATCAAAACTGTTTGGTACTGGCTAAGAATTAGAATGGTGGACCGGTCGAATATACTAGGTGCAAAAAGCAGAAGAAGATTATAGTAATCTGCTGTTTGATAAACCCAAAGAATTCAGCTATTGGGATAAAAAGTCCCTCTTTGATGAAAACTTCTGGGAAAATTGGAAGTTATTTTGGAAGAAACTTAGATTAGACCAACACCTAACACCCTTTGCCAAGATAAGATCCAAATGGTTACAGGATTTAGACATAAAAAAAATCATAAGCAAATTAGAAGATCAAGGACTAGTTTACCTGTCTGATCTATGGAAAGGCAGGCAGTTTATGACTTAGGAAGAGATGGAGAACATCACCAAAAACAAACTAGATAATTCTAATTTCATTAAATTAAAAAGCTTTTGCACAGATAAAACCACTGTAACCAAGATCAAAAGAAATGTAGTAAATTGGGAAACAATCTTTACAACTACTGATTCTGACAAAGGACTCATTTCTAAAATATACAGAGAACTGAGTAATACTTATTTTAAAAAGCCATTCTCCAATTGACAAATGGTCAAAGGATATGCAAAGGCAAATTACAGATGAGGAGATCAAAGCAAGCCATACCCATATAAAAAACTGCTTTAAACCATTAATTATTAGGGAAATGCAAATTACAGTTTCCCTGAGGTACCACCTCACACCTCTGAGACTAGTCAATATGACCAGAAAGGATAATGATCATTGTTGGAAGGGAATCTGGGACACTATTACATTGTTGGTGGATCTGTGAACTCATCCAAACTTTCTGGAGAGAAATTTGGAACTACGCCCAAAGGTCAACAAAAATGAGCATACCCTTTGATCCAGCAATAGCACTATTGCATCTATACCCTGAAGAGATTATGAAAAAGGGTAAAAACATCACTTGTACAAAAATATTCATAGCAGCCCTGTTTCTGGTGGCAAAGAATTGGAAATCAAGTAAATGTCCTTCAATTGGGGAATGGCTTAGCAAACTGTGGTATATGTATGTCATGGAACACTATTGTTCTATTAGAAACCAAGAGGGATGGGAGTTCAAGGAAGCCTTGTATGAACTGATGCTGAATGAGATGAGCTGAACCAGAAAAACATTGTACACACTATCAGCAACCTGGGGATGATATTCGACCTTGACGGACTTGTTCGTTCCATCAGTGCAACAACCAGGGACAATTTTGGGCTGTCTGCAATGGAGAATACCATCTTTATCCAGATAAAGAGCCGTGGAGTTTGAACAAATTTCAAGGACTATTCCCTTTAATTTAGGATGTGAAATTGCTAAAAAATACTCAGTCAAATGCTTCTTAATACTCTGCTGTCTATTGCATGTATAGTTAGTGAATATATTTTCCTGATGGCATCCTAATGTGATTACCTGGGATGCTAGGTTATTTCTCCTTGTTCTGCTATGTGCTGATATTTAAGCTGATACTGTGCTGTATAATTCCATAAAACGAATGTAGCTGGGTTTTGGGAACAACAACACTATCTTGTTGGCATCAAGAGGAGGCTTCCAGAGACTAATTATATGAAAACCTGAGGATTATAGTATGAGGCGGTCTGTTGTTTCTCCTTATGTAGAGAAGAATTACATGAAGTAGAGGAGGAACCCCAGTTGAAAGTAGCAAGTTTATGGGATTGTTTTTGAAAGACTTTTTTGCCCAAAGAAAACAAAGAGAGATAGAGATACAAGTGATATAATCATAGACAAGAAGGCACCGTGCAAGGTAGTTGTTGATCCTTCTATGACTTTACTATTGTAACTTTTGGTTTCATTCTGGTCATTCTGGTTGTCAAAGAAGTAAGTCCAATAAGTACTGATCTCCCCCATGGCAGAGGAGTCTACATTAACTCACATATTTACCAAAGTGCCCTTTTTTTCCTCCTCTCTCCCTTTTTCAACCCCAAATTAGGATGTTTAAATCCAGAGTTTTCTATTCTTTAAAATTATTTTCTGGTATTATAGTATCAGAGAATTTTGATTATTGACCAATTCCTAGATATATTTTGTGAAACAAGGAAGCACCATTTGTTCTTCCCTACTACCATGAGATACTCAGATTGCTCAGATTCTTCTAGTGATCCTATCATGTTTTCTCAAAATCCAAGACATAGGATGATATTATTAGTCCCAAAGATAATAGAGATCTTTGGTGGAAAAACTCATTACTCGCAGGAGAATGGAGGACAATATGTTAAATACTTTTTGCTCAATTGTGCATCTTTTGTTCTAATATTTTTTCTTTCTAATGGATGAAAGTCTATCATGTTTTTAAAATATATGGTGAACTGATTGTTTACTTAAAATCTGAGACTCCTTTTACCCGTATCACTGACATGGAGCTAAAAGTAAGACTTGCAGACAAATGCTATGAGCTACATGGAGGAGTTGGGGTAGAGATGGACAGTTGATGTCATGGGCTTAGAATATCACTGAAGGACAGGAGGAACACATATGGGCAATATATCTGGCTGTTAGTGAGTGTGAGTCACGTCAGTCTAGTGTCAAGAACACTGGATTTGTACTCAGAGCTTAGTTCAAATCTCAGAGCTACTATTTGTTATTTTCTACTATTGCCTTTTCCTGTTTCCCTTCTCTTCTTCCATGCTCCCCCCGCAACCCCATACTTAAGAGTAGGAAAAACCACTGTCACTGGGAACCTATTCCTCTTGCTTCCTCCTTTACCCAAGATCTTGCATGAGATAGAAGTCAACAATTTCAATTCTTCTGATAAGTCACCCTAACAGATACCTAAGATTTGTTTTTTTCATTGTATCTACACTGCCTCTGTCCTCTAAAGTTACAAAATATTGTCATCTCAATCACATATATATCCTAATAATCTCTGGGTGTTGCAAGTTGCCTCAGTGTTGAAGGCCTAGGAATTCTATACCTTTCCATTTGCCCTACAATATTATCTCTCTAATTTAGAGTGTGAGCTCCATGGGATAAAGCACTGACTTCATACTTTTTCTATTTGTATCTCCAGTGTCTGGCACACAGCAAGTCAACAAGCATTTATGTAGTATCTATGACATGCTAGAAACATTGTGTTTATTGCTGAAGATACAAAGAAAGGCAAAATATTTCCTGCTTACAAGATTCTCACAGTCATGAACTTAATGATTTTAATTAATTAATTCATGCATCAATTCATTGATACTCTTGTGACTTTGAACAGGTGTTTCATCTTGTATTTTTTTATCTGTAAATAAGATCTTATAAGAGATGTTATTAAATTATGATCCTATGATTTCTAGGGGCCTTCCAGTGCAATTGTTATAACAGATATTTGGAAGAGAGCTACTCATTGTAGAGTATTTTCTCCAAAATTTTATTGTGATCTCTATTATTTTGGAATTTTGTGAACTGTCTGATTGCAAATAGGGAATCAGTCTCACTATATTTAGAGTTACATATATTTCTGAGGGGAGGGTTTCCTTGTTTGAGAAATATAAACTAAGAAAATGAGAAAATCCCTGAGTGTATACTTTGGTCCTGGTATCATGAATCTTTGGCTAAAGGATTATAAATAATATTAAATATTGTAATTTATGATTATAAGTCTCTGATTACATTTTCTGTTTTGATATTCAAAAATACTTTGGAAGACAGGGGAAAAAGTATTATTAAACCTGTTTTCCAGAGAAAGAAAATGAAACTGCAATTTGCCAAAGTTACACAATTAATTAGTGGAGGAGCTAAGTCTAGAAACCAGGTTTCTAGTCTTTTTATGTGAGCTCCTTGACTTTTATTTTATCCTTTATATGACCATTTCCTAGCAAAATGTTTCCTTCTCCAAAGGAAGGGTGACAATAAATGATTGTTTGTTAAATATTTGATTGATTGTTTCCCAAGTTCATTTGTGTCTACTTTATCATGCTTTTTGGCTACTGAACTCAGTCTCTTCTTCAATGTGTGAACAAAAAAATCACACTATGTCTTGACAATTCAAGGTCTGAAGTTCTGAGATTATACTTTTGCCATTAGTCATGGGTGGCCCCATGAGCCCCTGAGAAGTGACTTAAATCCTCTATTCAACAATTCAGTCTATTGGACCATTCTTTTGTTCCATTATTCTGAATAAATAATTTCTGGCCTGTTTTTGTAACAAATTCCAAGGTTCCAAAAGGAACATTGGGAACCTCAGAATGAAGTGTTAAGGAGGTAGTAGACTACAGTAGAGAGAATGTCAGACTTGGTTTCAGAATTGGAATTTGTTCCCATCTCTGTTAACTTATTAGCTTTCTGACTTAGCCAAATCATTTAACTCTCTGGACTAAAATTTTTTCTTTTACAAAATGAGAAACTCAGTGATCTCTATGATCTTTTCAGCTTTCATACCCCTTAATTCTGAACCTAACAAATACTTCCTCCAGCAGATGTCTTATTTTGCCATAAATAAAACAGCCAATACATATGTCCTCCAAAAATATCCCTGAGCAGAAAGGTAGTACAGTAGATAGAGACCTGGGCCTGGAGCCAGGAAGACCTGAGTTCAAATCTGGCTTCAGACACTTATTAGTTATGTGACACTAGGTCAGTCAATTTAGCCCTGTTTGCTTCACTTTTTTTTAATCCGTAAAATGAGCTCTGTCCTGGAGAGGTAAATGGCAAATCACTCTAGTTTCTTTGCCAAGGAAACCATAAATGGGTCCATAAATAGTCAAACATGACTGAAACAACTGAATAGAAATAACAAGGATACTCCACTGACCAAGGGACCTGCCAATTAGACAACTATACAGGCAGAAAAAATTCTTCTCCTTTCTTCACATCCTTTCCCAATTCATAGCAACTCATAACTTACAACCAAAAATGAACTTAAAGATTTTCTACTTGAGGGGATGGAACCAAGACAGCAGTAGGATAAGAGCCTCTCTTAGGTGTTCTTTCCAAAATATTTTTAAAACCTTAAAATTATGACTCTAACTAAATTTTTCAGAGACAGAACCCACAGAAAGATGCAGTGAGGCAATTCTCCAGCCCAAGGTAACCTGGAAAATAGAGGAAAAACTGTTTCATGGGGTTCGGGGGCAGCCTGACACTGCAAAGGAACTTCAGCCTCCCAGGAACAGCCCCAGGGTGCCTGGGAGTGCCGGCTCCCCGCAGCAGAAACAGTTTCCTGACCTGCACCCTAGGGAGCACCAAGCACAACTCGGAAGATCAGCAGGATGACCTCTGCCAGAGTGAGTGTGAAGCTCAGGCTCTCAGCATGGTCAGAACACTATGCAAAGTGTAGGCCCTCAGCAAGTCCGCAACACTCAGCACAGCTGTGGTAGCCCAGATCCAGCAAATGGAAGCAGGCTTGCTGAGTTGCCCAGCAGCAGCCTCCAGGCAGCTGCACCCTGAGTGCTAAGCCCACTGAAGGTAAGGGAGTGGAGGGAGACTTCCAAGGTCTGTCTTCTGTCCCTGGAAAAGGACTCTGGGGTTCTGAGCACAATAAGATACTGATCATAGTCTAGGCCCCCCCCCATAGAGCAGGGACACCCCCCCCCCCAGCCCTGTGGCATAGGGGAGTGCTTGTGGTCATTCACAGACCAGGAGAGCAGTCAGAGCCTCACACACTGAGGCCCTTGTGGGGATGTCCCAATGAACCTCAAAAGCTCAAGAAGCACCCCAAAACCAGGCACAGGCTGGGGAAATGAGTAAGCAGAAGAAAAAAAGGAAACAGACCACTAACAATTATTTTGTCTATGATCCCAAGGAGGTCCAAAGTACTCAATTTGAAGATGAGGAAGTACAAGCTTCTCCATCTGAAGATCCCAAGAAATATAGAAGTTGGGCTCAGGCTATGACAGAGCTCAAAAAAGATTTTGAAAATCAAGTAAAGGAGATAGAAGAAAAATTGGGAAAAGAAATGAGAGAGATGCAGGAAAAACATTAAAAAGAAGTCAGCAACTTAGTCAAGGAGATACAAAAAATGCAGAAGAAAATAACATGTTATAAACAAGCTTAGATCAAATGGATGAAACAGTTTAAAAAGTTATTGAAGTGAAGAATGTTTTAAAAAGCAGAACTGGCCAGATGAAAAAGGAGATAAAGAAAGCTCTCTGAGGAAAACAAATCCTTCAGATGTAGAATGGAACTAAAGGAAGCTGCCGACTTTATGAGAAGTAAGACACAATAGTTCAAAACCAAAAGAATGAAAAATTTGAAGAAAATGTGAAATTTCTCATTGTAAAAACAACTGATCTGGAAAACAGATTCACCAAAGATAATTAAACCTGAAAACCATGATCAGGATAAGAGCCTTGATCTCATTTTAAAAGAATTCCTACAGGAAAATTACCCTGATATCCTAGAAGCAGAGGATAAAATAGAAATGGACAGAATCCATAGATCTCTCCAGGAAAGAAAGCCAAAAAAAAAAAAAAAAACAACCCCCAGGAATATTATAGCCAAGTTTCACAACTCACAAGTAAAAGAGAAAATATTAAAAGCTGCCAGAAGGACACAATTCAAATATCATGGAACTGCAGTCAGGATCACACATGACTTAGTGGCAAGTACGTTAAAGGCTCGTGGGGCTTGGAATGTAATATTCCAGAAGGCAAAAGAGTTTGGAATGCAACCGAGAATCAACTACCCAGCAAGACTGAACATCCTTTTCTAGGGGAAAAGATGGACTTTAAATGAAACAGGGGAATTTCAAATGTTCCTGTTGAAATGACCAGAGCTGAACAGAAAGTTTGACCTTCAAGTACAGGATTCAGCTGAAGCATAGAGAGTAAAGGAGAAGGGTAAATTATGAGGGACTTAATGATGATGAACCGCATATATTCCTACATGGAAAAATGATATTGATAATACTCATATGAACCTTCTCATTCAATTGAGCAGGTAGAAGGAGCTTTTATAGACGAAGCACAGGAAAGAGCGGAATTTGAAGATATAATATATTGTAAATTTGGAGTCAATGGCTACAAGGGAAATGTTCTGGGAGTAAGAGAAAGGAAAGGTGGAATAGGCTAAGATATTTCATATAAAATATTTTTTTGCAAAAGTATGGAAGGTGGGAAGGTGAGGGGGAATGAGGGGAACCTTCACTATCATCAGAAATCTCTCTGAGAGAGGAAAGGGCATACACACTCAATAGGGTATAGACATCTAGAGTAAAAAGGAGAGAAGGTGGACAGGGGGAAGGGGGGAATATGGCTGATAGAGGAGAAGGTAGATCATAAGAGAGAACAGTCATATATAACACATATTCTTTTTTACTTTTTGCAAGGGGCTGGGATTGGGTGGCCTGTCTAGGACCACAGGGCTGGGTGCTTGATGGGTCTCTGGAGTGGTATGTGGACTTGGGACCTCTTATCCCCAGGGCCAGTGCACTGTCTGCTGTACCACTTAGCTACCCTACAGCACATTGTAGAGGAGGGACAGAGTGAAAATGGAGATAAAATATTATAGATGGTAGTAGGGAGGAATGGATGGATGGAATTACAATCAGCAACAGCAACTGTGGAAAAATATGGAAGTTACTTCTGTGATGGACTTATGATAAAGAATGTGATCGACCCAAGACAGAGCTGATGTTATCAGAACACAGACTAAAACAATTTTTTTCTCTTTCTTTTACTTTATTCCTCATGAGGCTTTATATTTTTTGGGGGGGAGGGGGGTAATATATTTACTCTTAAGAATACTTTCAGGGCAGCTAGGTGGCGTAGTGGATAAAGCACCGGCCTTGGAGTCAGGAGTACCTGGGTTCAAATCCAGTCTCAGACACTTAATAATTGACTAGCTGTGTGGCCTTGGGAAAGCCACTTAACTACATTTGCCTTGCAAAAACCTAAAAAAAGAATATTTTAATAATGTTTAAATAAAAAAAAGAAAAAAATTTAAGAAAATAAATAAATTTAAATCTTCAAAACCAAAAAAAAAATGGTTTTCTACTTGAAGGACAATCTTCTCTCGATAGAATACAATGTTCTCTAGTGCTGAAGTTTCTGACAACTTTCCATTTGTTTCTCCACTGCTTAAAACAATGCTTTTACATAGAAAAAACTCAAGAATTATTTTTAATTTATTCATATTATTTATTCAATTCATATTATTTATGAGAACTTTGAAGACCAGAGATCATTACATTTAGAATCCATGATAGAAAGAGCAAAAAAAACTGACCATAATCTGCCTGGTACATTAGACAGTAAAGTGTATACAATCAGGAGAGGGTTTAGAGATAGATAGCAAGGTGACATGATGTACAAGGTAGTAGATCTAGAATCAGGAAAATCTGAGTTCAAATAAAACTTTAGGCATGAGTTAGTTTCCAGATTCTGGGCAAGCCACTTAACCACAGTTTGCCTCAGATTCCTCATCTTTGAAATGGGAATAACAATAGCACCTCCTTCCCAGAATTGTTGTTAGGATCAAATGAGATATTCTATATCAATGTTAGTTATGATGGTGATGGTGATGGAGATTTTCCAGTGGAAATCAAACCAAATGTGACAAGAATACTTTCTAGATGATTTAGCTATTCTCAGCAATACATTGTTCATAGACAACTCTAAAGGACTCATGATGAAAAAGGCTATCTGCAGAGAAAGAAATGATGGTATCTGAATGCAGATTGAAGTGTACTTTTTTGTACTTTATCTTTCTTGAGGCTTTTTGGGGGGTCTATATTTTCTTTTACAACATGGCTACTATGGAAATGTTTGGCATGACTCAATTAAAGCCTATATCAAATTGTTCAGTGGAACTGGGTGGGGGAGAGAGAGAGAAGGAAGAGAATTTTAGGATTAAAAATGTTTAAAATGAATGTTAAAATTGTTTTTATATGTAATTGGGGGGAATTAGTAATATAATATATAGATGTTTATACAAAGACAATTCTGACTCATCCCTAGTCAGATTTTGTAATATAGACAAAAGATGGAGGAAAGAACATATAAAGATGAAATATGTCATGATTCTAATAGAGCAACATATGAGTTACTGAAGTCATAATGAACTAAGGCTAAGAAAATTGCTCAGAAAAGAATTGAAAACATTCAATCAAATTTAGATGAAAGTTGATTTATATTGAGCAAAAGAGGAGAAGAAAAAAGGTGAGGGTCCAGTAAGGATGGAATAATGACAACAGATAACCAAGATAAGCTAGAACTATTCTAAGGGTAAAATTTGAATTTACAGGAGACTCATATGATATAAAGAGGCAGAATAAACAGAGATGACATTTTAATTCTTCTACTAATTCCCTGTATGACTTCCAGCAAATTATTCACATTCTTTGAACCTGTTTTCTTATTTTCAAAATGAGGGTTTAGAGATCCTGAGATCTCTTCCAGTACTAGATCAATGATTTAACACAAATCTTATTATCTTCTGATTCATTTGCTAGGGAAACTAATATTTGGACTGGCATTGAAGAGGAAACAGCTTGCAGAGTTGAAACCTAAGACAAGTAGGGAGGTAGTTAAGAGAAAACTTGCCTCTCCTTGATGAAATAAAATCATGAGACCTAGGTGATCTACCATACAGGGTACAGAAATAATTGGTAAAAGTAATTAATATCTATTTCAGTGATTTTTTTTTATAAAAAATTCTGATCCTTCTGGTCTCAGGCACTTAATAATTACCTAGCTGTGTGGCCTTGGGCAAGCCACTTAACCCTGTTTGCCTTGAAAAAAAATTCTGATCTTAAACACCAAAAAGTGCATTTTCATGTAAACAGAACAATGAAATAATATTCTACATGAAAATATTAATATCCATTTTATGTACTTTCTTTTAAAAATGTATATGATGAATTCTGTGTAATACTTTTCAAAATTGTCCTGCTACTCTGTACTATCTTTTGAACATACTTCTCTTTTGTCTTCTTCTGTGCATATATTTAAAATGTAGAAATAGCCATAATTTGGAAGGAGAGGGAGAATCATTACTATTATTAACCCCCCCTCAAATTGAAAAATAAAAGTGAAAGAAAAAACTTGGAATTAATTAATATAATCAAGAAAATAAATCCATATAGTGTCTAAAATGTATCCCAACAACTTGATTGCAGTTTGTGTCCATCACCTCTCTGTCAGATGGCTAAAATGCTTCATTATAGAATTGTCTCTTGACACATAATTTATTAATGAATTGTTTAGACTTCTTAAGTCTATAAAAGTAACCTTTCTTTATAATAGTTATACCTTATAAAATTATTCTATTTTTTCTCACTTCCCTCTGCATTAGTTCAGACTACCTAAAATTATATGAAAGCATCTCTTTCATCACTCTTTAAAACCTGATAATACTGTAGTGCATTCATGTATTATAATGTTTTGCCATTCCAGAATTTTTAAGAAGTAACTTAATATCTCCCCTCCTCAAAAACTATTCTAGTTCTTTGATTTTTTAAATCTCTCTCTTCCATTCCCCCCGCCCAATACAGAATATCCTTGAAAATCAGGAAGTTTGTTTTGCTTATGACCCTTCCAATATATGTATAAAACAAAATTCTGACCAACCATCCTTTAGTTATTTTATATAGGAGTGACCTTTGTCTGCTATTCACTTCTAGACCTCTTCTTTCATATTTGTATAATCTTCTTACATCCCCCCAATAAAAAGTGCAAGCTTAGATCCTGCTCCTCTTTTTGAATGATCCTAGAATGGAAGAAATCACCTCTTTGGTGTGAACTCTGGGGTTTTGCTGAAAGATACAAATGGGAAGATAGTCTTTCTCCCAGTTAGACAGTAAATCTTTTCAGTGATTTTCAAAAACTGAGAGTTTGGGAAAGAACAAATTTAATTTTTTATTTTCAAAAGGAAAGAGGAGATAATCTATAAACTATATTTAAATTGCAAGAGTTTGTTATAAATATCTCAGTTTTCATGTTTTTTGTACTTGCAGTTTTATCTTTAAATTACCTGGGAAAGACTTGACTTGCTTGGATCTTTAATTAGGATTTCTTAAATTTTTTTTTATTCTCTCTCCACCGTTGCTCATAACCTTCTAGCATACCTCATTGTGAGATTTGTTTTTTGGATTGGGTCCCAAGTTGTTGAATTCAGATTGGCAAACAATTTAGTTTCCTGAGATACTGATTGCTTACATAACTTGACCAGTTAATAATGCAATAGCTGGACTAGCAGATGTTTTATTTTTTTTCCAGGACTAATCACTGTGCTTAATATTGGCCTAGGGCTTAATAATTTTTTTCATTCATTCATTAATTCCTTTATCTATTTATTCATTCATTTTATGAAAACTACATTTAGTATCTCATATTTCTGTTTACTTAGAAAATTTTCATGAAATATAGGTATGACCATCTGTTTCATTCACAAACTTTTGGACTCTCTTAGTCATTAGCCATATTCTCCAACATATTTATTACATTATCCTCTATATCATATTTTGCATTGAAATTATTGAATATCAAATTATATGTTTATTTAATTTGGAGATTTATATCAATTTGGTTGCTGAATTTTTCTATCTTCTTTTGTTCTGTAACCAATGTGTTATTTAAATTACAACTGCTTTTAATGGCGTTGTTTTATATATTACTTAAAACAAGTTTTGTAAATATCCTATGAAATGATGGTCCTTATTGTCTTTGGGAATATAATAATAACATAAATATCTAGAACTTATAAAATACTTTAAGATTTGCCAGTTATTTTACAAATATCTCATTTTATCTTTATACAACTTGGCAAGATTGTTGTCACCATTACTCTCATCATTACAGATGAGGAAACTGAGGTAGGCAGATTAAATGTCTTGTCAAATTCTGTCAGCTATTTCCCAGTAGTCTATCCACTGTTCCAAATAGCTGTCTGCATTATAAAACCAACTTCATCAAATCCTTGACATAGCTCTATAAGGAGATCCTATGAGACATTCCTCAGTTTCCTCGAAAATTATTATGTTTCTTAGTTTCATTGATAGAGAATATATCAAGATTGATATGATTCATTTCCTCCTACATTTCCCAATGTGGTCTGTTTGCATTAATGATTTTGTATATCACATTTCAATATTGGTTCACAGTAGGTATCTAATAAGTGCTTCTTGAGTTATTTAATCTTAAAAGAATTTTAAGTCACAAACCCTGGTTTGTAATTTATAGATTTTCTTTTTTTTTTCTGCCTTTACAAATTGGGATAATTCTTTCCCTTCTGATATGTGCTGCCAGTTCTACTCTGCCCTAAACTTTCCAAAAGGAAGGAGATTAACTCAGCTGTCACTTCCATCACCTCTTTCCGTGTCCTGGGTTGTAGGCCACCTAGACTAGGTTATCTGAACCCTCAGTAGAAAACTCTCAGTGCTCTTGCTATCTTTTTAATTATCTTTGGTATCCAGTCTCTATGAGCCATTTTTTCCTTTCATTTTTCAATCCAAAGATATGCCTTCTTGGTGGAGGAAAAAAAAAGAAGCAAAATAAAAACCAGATATCTCACCCTTCTGAAAGAGCTATAGCCTATCAAGACAACATGAGGACCCTAAAATAAGGCAATATATATATACATATATATATGTATATATATATGTGTGTATATATATATATATATATGTATATACATTTGAGTAGAGAGAGAATGGGAAAGTGTTAAAAGTATTGTAAAAGTAGAATCAAGATTTGGCAACTGACTAGATATTGAGATAGAAAAAAGGAAAGATCTTGTTCTTTTTTTGAATTAATAAAAATTAATGATCCTGGGAAAGTCATTTAATCCTGTTTGCTTCAATTCATCATCTGTAAAATGAGCTGGAGAAGGAAATGGCAAGCCACTCCAGTATCTTTGACAAGAAAAGGAGCCAAATGGGGTCATGAAGAATCAGACAGAACTGAAACAATTAAACAATGACAAATTTTTCTTCCTCCACCACTCTCACCATCATATTGATGGAGAAAAAAAATGCAAATTTCTTTTCTTTATAATAAATATGCTTATCTACAAATTTCTTCATGATAGTTAAACACATATATGCATATGTATACAAACATGCATACAGGTATATGTTTACATATTGAACATATATTCACTGTGCTGATATGTGTGTGTGTGGGGGGGGTATGTTTTACCCTTGAATTTATCACCTCTTTGTCAGGAGGTAGACAGATTATTTTTTTCATTTCCTCTGAAATCATTGATGAACATCAGGTTTATTGGAAATCCTACAGTTTTCAAAGTAGTTTGACTTTATTGTTTTGTTATTATATAAAATATTTCCCTAAGTTTGTTCATTTTCATTCTTCACTAGTTTATGTAAGATAAGCTCCATATATATATATATATATATATATATATACACATACAAATATATATCTATATATGTAAGAAAGAAATAAAAGATCACATCATATATCAATATATAGAAACATGGAAATTATTTATCAAATCTATGGATTAAAGACAAAAATGATAATGAACAAATAATGGGTAAAGAAGATCACAAAAGATAAAATTAATAATTTTAATTACATAAAATTGAAAAAAAATTGACACCCAAACCAATAAAACTAAGATTAAAAGGGAAAAAAAGTGTGTGTGTGTGTGTGGGGAGGGAGAATGTTTTTTTTTTTTCTGTAAGTTTACCTGATAAAGGTTTTACTTTCAAGATATACAAGGAAATGACTCAAATTTAAAATAATAAGGACAACTGACAAATTGAGAAATGTTTTATGAATATGAACATGATGGTCTTAATTCAAACTATCAAAGAATTACTTTACTGAGCAGGAAGAAATTGTAACAAAATTCTTCTAGAAATATTTGGTAGCATTTATATTTAATCCATCAAATTTTGAGGGTTTTTTTTCCTTTTTGTGAAGGTACCATTCCCTTATATAATTCATTGTTACATATATCTAGGTCTGAAAGGCATAAATTGAGGTTCTGTACTAATATGGCTTTACTATCATTTTCTTCCTCTAACTCTTTAAAGTTTTTCTTCAAGAATTTAAATGTGTATATGTATATATATATATATTTGATATTGATTTTAATATAACTATGGTATTTTTAAGTAAAATCAAATTTCCTTGATAATATCTTTTTAAATTTAACTTATTATTGATTTTGCTTTGCTAAAATCATTATTACCAACCCTGGGCAACTAGGTGACTCAGTGGAGAGCATTGGCCTTGGAGTCAGGAAGATGAGAGTTTGAATCTGATCTCAGACACTTACCACTTATTAGTCGTGTGATCTTGGGTAAGTCACTTAATCCTGATTGTCTTCCACCCAAGACCATTTCCAGGTGTCTTGATTCATTTCTGGTCACTGGACTGCAGATGGCTCCAGAGGAGAAATTCACTTGCTTGTCATGACATCACATCCCTGATTTCTTCGAGAATGAAGGAAAAATATAATCATCATAATTATTGCCAATCCTGTCTGGTTTTTTTTAACTTCAGTTAAATCATAATAGATTTTACTCTAGCCCCATACTTTTCTGACATATACATATACATATACATATACATATACATATACATATACATATACATATACATATACATATACATATACATATACATATACATATACATATACATATACATATATTTGTTTCAAATTTGTTTCAAATATATTTCTTGTAAACAACATATTGGATTCTGGTTTCAAAATCATTCTTCTATCTTCTTCCATTTTATGGGGAGTTTATCCCATTTACATTCACAATTATGATTGCTAATTTTGTGTTTCCTTCCCACCTACTCTTTTATGCTTATCCTCTATTTTTTCATGTGTGTTCTTTAAGAACCTGCTTTTCTTGACTGCTGCTTCCCTTAATCTTTCTTTTCTTATCATCCCATTTTTCTTAGCATCTTTTCCTCTTTTTTCTCTGTTGAATAAAGTGAATTTCTGGCACATTCTCAGTACATATGTATTCTTTTCTTCTTGAACTAGTTCAAAAGAGAATAAGTTTCAAGTGTGACCCATTTCCCTTTCCTCTTCCTTTGACTGTCTCCATGATATAAATTCTCTCTCATAAATGTCCCTTTCATGTGAGATAATTATGCCTATTCTTCCTTGCCCCTTTCCCTCTCTTCAGTGAATTCCTCTTCCCCATTCTTCTGTTCTTTTGAGATCAATGTTATATAATAGAATCACACCTAGCTTAATTAGACTTACTCTAAAATTCCTGGCAATGATAAAGTTCTGAGGGATTATATTTATCATGTTACTATATAAGAATGTAAACTGTTTGGCCTTTTTTAGTCACTCATGATTTCTCACTCATATTTACCTTTCTATGCTTCATTTAAGTCTTTGGCTTGAATGTCAATTCAGCTCTGTTTTTTCCCCATTAGAAGTGATTGAACACCTTCTCTTAATTGAAATGATGATTTTTTCTCCAGAGAGGGCTATACTTAGTTTTTGGGTAGGCTGTAATACTATATTCTTTGTCTTATGGAAAATCATGGTGTTGGGCTGCTAAATCTTTTATGATCCTGACTGTGGCCCCACCATTCTTGGAGTCTTTTGTTTTTTTTTGACTACTTGCTGTATTTTCTCTTTGACCTGGGGACTTTGAAACAGAACCATAAATATTCCTGGGAATTTTAATTTTTGAATTTATTTCAGGGAACAACCAGTGGGTTTTCTCCACTTTCTACTTTAACCTCTGGTCTTAAAGTATCTGGACAATTTTCCTTTAAAATTTCTTAAATATGATATCTAAGCTCATTTTTCTTTTGCTTTATTCATGGCTTTGAAGTAGTCCAATGAAGTGAAATTCTTTTTTGGGGTATATTTTTCTTGTCACTTGTTTTTCTATGAGCTATCTCACATTTTCTTCTATTTTTTCAGTATTTGGATTTTATTTCTTTATTCCTATTAAGAAGTTATTTTCTTTGGTGAGGTTTTGCACCTCTTTTGCTATTTGACCAATTCTATTTTTTGAGGAACTACTTTCTTCAGTGAAATTTTGCACATCTTTTACCAATATGTGTAAAAATCTTTTCATAACTTTCATATATAACTTTAATTTCTTCTCATTGTTTTCTTTTACTGCTCTTATATTATTTTAAATCATTTTTATTCTTTTCTTAAATTCATCTAATATACTCTTGATAATGTGTTCAACAACATGTATTTATGTTTGAGACTTTGCTTATAAATGTTTTCATGTCAATGTCTTTTGTTTTTATCTTGAGTTTGGTTGCTATCTAGTAATTTCAGTTATTTCCTACTCATCATGACCCCATTTGGCACTTTTGTTTGTTTAAAAAAATTACTGGAGAGATTTGCCATTTCTTTTTCCAACTCACTTCGCAGAGAAGGAAACTGAGGCAAAGAGGGCTAAGTGATTTGCACAGAGTCACACTGCTAGCAAGTGTCTGAGGCCAGATTTGAACTCAGTGAGATGAATCTTCCTGACTTCAGTTTTAGGCACTCTATCCACTTGCACAAGCTATCTACTGGTTTCCTCTTTTGTTTGCTCATTCTTCTGGTCTACTTCTTGATTTTATGTTAGTGTTGGCTCTGCTCACTTCTGTGGGAAGAGGAGGACTGAGCCATCTTTTTCTGTCCTTCAACTGTTTTCATAACTCAATTGGAGAGCCTGAAAGTTTTTGGTGCTTCAGAAATTTTCTAACAGAATTGGGTTTAATGCCCTCCTGGTCTGAGGTTTCCAATTTCCTAATCTCAGAGGACCTATATTTGTTTTTTGAATACTTAAAAATAACATTTTCCCTGTTTATTTATCTGGGGATGCTTGACATTCACTTTGTTACATGGCCCAATACCTGATAAACCTTAAATCATTATTTAAATGCTAAATACTGTTGTTGTTGTTACCATTGCAAAGTAACATATCTTTATTTGTTGAGAGTGTAGAGGACATTTGCATCAAATTCCTAACCTTTTGAGGTTCATGAGGTACTAGAGTTAAAGTTGGAAGGGATCTTAAAGGTTATCTTATTCAACTTTCTTACTTTACAGATGAAGGAACTGTGGCCCAGGGAAATGAAATGAATTCTCCAAGGTTACAGAATTATTAAGTGGGAAATCACACCAAGGTCTGATGAATACACATTCAGCACTCTATTCACTGGACCTTACTGTCTAGAACAGAATTTGGAGAAAATACTGTAGAAGGTAGTTAGTAGAGGTACAAATGGTCATGGAAAAGTTGTTATATAGAAAATTAACTAGACACATTCCATATAGATCCATAAGGGTGAAATAGGACCAGCAGACTTTATGGGGAGGCTAATTTCAGATCCAATCAATAATTTCTAACTGGAGCTGTCCACCAATGGAATAAATTAGCCCTGGAAATAATGCATTGCCAAGTTATTCAAACAGAGTCTGGCTGACCATTTATCAAGGTCTCAGTAGAGAATGGTACAAGTTCAGGGAGGGTTGGGAGTAGATAAACTTCTAAGGTCATCTATAGCTCTAAATTTATCTGACTAAATCATGCCAAATTAATTCTTATGTATGTTCATTTAGTTTCTCTGATTAGGCTGTAAGCTCCTTGAAGACAAGAACCTTGCTTGGCACTTCTTTGTACCCTCCCACAGAGCATTTAATATTCAATTCAACATGTGGAAGGAACCTGTTAAGTATTACTTGAATTAAATCAATTTATAAATACCTTACACCTAACATTAAAATATTTCAGAAGAAACAAGTGAGGTTATAATTTTGCTATCCCTTAAAATTATCTAAAAAAATGTATAAGTTGCAAATAAGAAAGAAATTTCTCAATGAAAGCCCCATGGAATTTTGGAAAGAATGTTGAATTAAAACAAAAATACAAATAAACAAAACAACAACCTGGAAATCTGGCACTGAATCCAATATTTGCTACTAAATATCTTTTACAGATTACTTTACCATTCCAGGACTCAGTTTCATTTTTCTGTAAAATAGGATATGAAACTAGATTCTCCGTAATGTCTGTTTTAGTTGTAAATACTATAGCCTAATTTCTGCCAGTTATTTCTATACCATGCTTCAGAAAACTTTTCATGCTGGTAGCTTATTCCAGCCCTAATATTCACATATTTGCTGTTTGGATGGCTCCTTTCCAAACTTCCTTTTAGGAAGGGTTCCTAGGTCAGCTAGGTTCCATTTTAGTTCAGGCTATCCTCTGGACTTTCTCAACCATGCACCTGATCAGGGTAACTTCATTTTCAACCTCTCCTTTTTTAAGCTTCCTTTTACATGTTATCTTCATCATAAAATAAGTTCCTTGAGGGCAGGGACCATCTTTCTTTCTATTTATGTTGGCATCCCTAGCACTTAGCATAGTGTATGAAAGTATTTAATAAATGCTTGATGACTGCTGCTGAGGTGACATTAACCCTAAATTTGGTCAAGTCACTCAGCTTTGCTAGCCCTCCTTTTCCTTATATATGTAGCACAGACATCTTTGAGCAGGCACAGTATATCTAACATGGAGCCTGCTGCATTCTCTACCATGAGAGTAGTGTAACCTTCTTTGACTGACTGCCTTCATCTTTAAGGCTGATGAGACCAATCATTCACTCTCTTTCCCTTCATATTTGGATGGCACAAGAGATTCACAAGTTGATGCCTGATGAGAGAGACTAGGACCTTTCCTCTGAACTTCCTGTTAGACAAATTAGACATGCTCAAAGAAGTATGGGCTACATATATAAAATAGATTCATGATCTCTAAAGGGAACTTCCAGTCCCTTTTCTCCAAAATACATCCTTCAAGGTTCAGCTCAACTTCTCCTACTTATAGGAATATTTCCCTGTTAGAAATGATTCTTCCCAACTTTATCTTTGAATAAGCATTTTGTTGCTACCTTTCTTATGCATTTATCATCTTTTTCTATTACTTTGATTCTTTAAAGGATCCATGATTTCATTTGATTGGGTAATTCTTCCATCAACATAGGTCACAACTTTGCTATACTCAGAATCTTTCCTTTTAATTTGACATTCCATATCCTGATGAGACATGCCAAACCCTGATTATCTAAGTATTTGAGAGATGAAATCCTCTCCACCCAGCAATAAACTATCAGTACAAGAAAACAACACTAGTGTCTAGTATTTGCATATAGAAAATTTCGAAGTATTTGCCCATTATTGACCCATTTAATCATACCAACATCTTTGGATGGTAGGGTAACGTATTTTATTTTAATTATATCTTAAATTTTATATTTCATATCCCCAACCAGACTATAAGTTCCCTGATTAGAGTCCTGATATTTATGAGGTAGCAGAGGGCAATGAAGTTGATTTCAGAGAACATTCAGTCTAATACTGGCCTCAGCTTCCTTATCTATAATATTTGATAGGGGAAGGGGAAAGAATAGGGCTATACAATCTTTTAGGCTCCTTACAACTATAATCTTTCATACCCTGGTCTTTGTAGCTTCCATAAAGCAGTGATCACTATATTCTTGTTACATTGACTTGTGTCATTTTTTAAAATTTTAAAATGGTAATGGAAATAAAAATGAATATGCAACTAGAAAAACCTTCCAATAGGGCAGCTAGGTGGCACAGTGGATAGAGCACCAGCCCTAGAGTCAGGAGTACCTGAGTTCAAATCCAGCTTAAGACACTTAATAATTACCTAACTGTGTGGCTTTGGGCAAGCCACTTAACCCCATTGCCTTGCAAAAACCTAAAAAAAAAGAAAAAGAAAGAAAAATCCTTCCAAATACAAGACTTCTAAATAGAAATATCTCACTGTTTTTATTGTTTCCCTGTATTTTGAATATGGCTTACTGAACAACAATTAAAATGAATCTAAACATGCCTAAAATAAAAGACAGAATTTTGACATTTCTTTTTGTCTTTCATGGAGCTACCATCATATATTGTTGCATGACTTTGAGACTCTGGGTCTCTGTTTTGTTGACTATGATCTGAGGATCAGATTGGGGGTGTGTATTAAAGGTCCCTTAAAATCAGAAATTTCATGATTCTGCATGAACCTTGGCATTTCCCACTATTTTCCTGACCAACTAACCTTAAGCATTTGACCTCTGACCAATCAATTTATCATGGAGAAGTAAATGAAAGAATTCATTCAGCCTGAGTGTGCAAATGCTAAGTATAGTCTGTCCTTCAGATGGGAGTAGAAACTCCCAGTGGGGGGGTGACATGGAGTTCTGCTCTGGAACTAAGAATAGAGAGAAAGAAATAAACTAGGATCAAAGTCTATACTGGTTCATTTCAGGCGCTATTATACAGTGATCGATGAATTGATGCCTGAGTTAAGTTTCAGGATTATTTTAGCTTTTACAAAGCTGCACTTTATTTTATTACATGTGTCTGTCATCTACAATCTCCACAACTTTGACATGCACATAGAGAGAGCTTATTGGAAAAGAGTCTTTCACGTAGAATATTGCTCTACCAAATAATTATTTGGGAGAATCTGAGGGAGTGAATTTTTTGTTTCTATGATCAGTGACAAGCACAATAGATTTTGGTATGTTCTACATTTTCGGTTCAATTATGTGACTGAAAAATTGATAAAAGCTAGCATTATATAGCACTTGAAGATTTGCTAAACACTTTACAATTATTGTGTCATTTGATCCTCAAAGGATCTTTGAACCGTAGATCTTATCATTATCTTCATTTTACAGATGAAAAAACTGAGGCAGATAAGGTCAAATGAATTATCCAGGGTCTCACAGTTAGAAAGTATTCAAGATTGTTTTGAACTCAAGGATACCAGACTACAAGCCTATTTCTCTATTTACTACATCATATAGATGTGTCTTCTATAGAGTATTGCTTACAAAAAAGGTTTTCTGTTCTTTCTAATTCTTCAGTCAAAGTTGTCTACAATGAAGCAGGATACAGAGGAAATAGCATTAGGGTTGGATTCACATGAAGTGGACTCAGATATCAACCCTAAAGTTTATTAATCATGTGGTCTTGAGCATGCAATTTTATTTACATAGGCTTCAGTTTCCTCATCTGTAAAATAAGGAATTTGGGCTAGATAAATTTAGAACTCCCAATGCTATACCAATGATTTGAGAATGCTTAGACTTTTATTATAAAGATTTTGTAGAGATAAGAACTTGTGCATATGAATTTATATATTTTCTTAGACATTTATTTAAAAAGTAAATAAATAGGAAGATTTATCTAAACGTTTTTGTAATCTTTTCTTTTGAATATTATAAGAATTAGTCTTTCAAATTCTCCAAAACTATGTCATCTTTAGCAAGAATCTACTCTGTGCTTATTTGGTATATCCAGCTTCTCCATTCAGTCAATTTTTTCCAGTCACATTTCTATTTTCTCATGTAACACTGGACTGTGATGTGAGTGAAATTGTGATGATTTCTCTATTATTGATGGTGACAAGTGTTTATTACAAAATCTTTACTAAGTTTTTCTATTTCCTAATGATCCTTGGTACTTTTTTCCGAGTAAAGAATGTCAGATATTCAGAAAGACTATAATATGAAATTTAGTTAATATGATTTGCACAAATTCAGTGAATGGACAATTAATTGGCTCTAGGATTGAACAGGAGGAAAAGAGAGAATTGGATTGCAATAATTTAATGATTACAAACTATCTTATTTTTTTTTTAGCTTTTTTTGCAAGGCAATGGGATTAAGTGGCTTGCCCAAGGCCACACAGCTAGGTAATTATTAAGTGTCTGAGACCTGCTTTGAACTCAGGTACTACTGACTCCAGGGCTGGTGTTCTACCCACTGCACCACCTAGTCGCCCCTGTCTTATTTCTTAAAAGGGTCTTTCTTATATTATCAGCATTCTTCCAAATGATACTGTTTGGTTGTGGGTTATATAATAGCACAGCCTCTGTAGAATTAAAGTTGTGGGTCACATAAAGGGTGAATGAGAGATGCATGGCCATTGGGAATAGGTTGGTGTATATTACCAGTGAAAAATTGCACAAGGAGAAGCAGTGCGTCAGATATCATCAGTTAGATTCATTCCTTGAAATAAAAATGGGCTTAAAAAATCATTAAAAGAGTGAGGGAAAATAGCTTTCATTCACCATTGGCATCTTGATGCACTATCAAGTGATATAGAACAATGTTCCCCCAGCCAAAATTAGGTAAGTCCTTTGATTTTCAGGAATGATGGACAAGAGTGACTACAAGAAGAAATAGATAAATTTTGGGAATCATCCACTAATCAAACTCTTCATTTTAAGAGAGGTAAAAAAAGAAATTGAGAGACTTAACCTGAGTCACAGACACCTATAAACTAGAATTAGAGTCTGGTTTTAGGCATCGCCTGCCCTACTTTTCTTTGTGTCATGGTAGAACCAGGTTTCATTCAATTAGTCAACAACTATATGTTAAGCACCTAGATTGTACCTTGCACTGTAGTAATGGACATCCAAGAACAAAAATGAAAAAAGTCCCCAACCTCAAGGACTTGACATTCTATCAAATCAAATTCATTTGATCTGATTGTATCTAGAGTTCTTTCCCTTCTGCCACACTTTTTTTTATTTACTTCTTACACAGAGAAGATTCCTCACATGCCTTTTTGTTTCACTTCTTGCCTGATGGATGAAATTGTGTTGTTAAAATCTCCAGTAAACACTGCTTCTGTAATTTTGAGTGAAATGAGTTCAGAACACTTATTTTTTTTCCACACTGGAACTTTTCCCATTGTGGTTTCCATATATATTGGGTTGGCATAAGAAATTAAATCAGAATTTTTGAGAAAAGTTTGTGGAAGTTGCAGATATGACAAAGGCTAGCAGACAACACAGAAAAAAATTAGAAATTAAGAATGCATAAAAATGGTATTGTACAATATCAATATATTGTATCTCTTAATATCATAATAGTTCAAACTTCTCTGGTACAATGGGAGGACCAAAAAGAATTATGTAGATTTTACAAATTGTAGGGGCATGCATTCCTAATCCCCTGTGATGTGAAAGAGATAATTATATTTCATTCATTCATTCATTCATACAGCAAGCATTTCTTAAAAACCATTTTACACAGAGTTCATATGGTCTGACCTTGTTCTGATCAGGTCTATGATCTGGAGAAAAATGTCAGCAAGCAAATATGAAGGTTATAGTAGGGTCCATCCTAAGAATGAAATGCACAATTTTCAAATTTGCTTCTCCCTTTAAATGGGAAAGAATTTAATTTAGATTTCATTCTTTCTTTGGAAAATGTGACTGTCAAATATCTCAAACGTAATGAAATTATCAGAAAGATATAATTTGTATTTCAAATGATATCTCTTAAGAAAGTGGATTAAAATCATTATCAAAATGAAAAAAAAGAATGAAATGTGCAAAAGCACCAAGAACAAACAGGGAAGAATGGAAACAGTCTAGTTTGGTGGGAGTATCAATAAGTAAAAGAAAGCAGTATAAGATCAAGTGTATTAAAGCCACATCTGAATAAAGAGTCTTGAATGTCAGAATCAGTAGCTTACATTGTGTCTAGCAGACTAACAGTATCAAACTCAAATAGAAAGTAGGGCCACTAAACCATATATAAAATACCTAATATGGGCAACCTATTGATTTTAAAAAGCACATATTGTTATAATCTGTGTTTTATTTTATTTTTATTTTGTTAATTATTCCCCAATTACACTTTAATCTGGCTTGACTATACTGTGGTACTGGTATGGGCCAAGTATTTTATACCTCTGCAGTAGGCAAGAGAAAGTTATTTATTTAGATGGGGGAAAGTGAACTAAAACATATTTGTATTTGATATATCATATAGAGAAACCAGCAAGAATTGTGTTTGATAGATTGCAATGCAAAATTCAGTACTCCAGTTGCTGTCAGATATGCATAAAAAAAGAAGAAATGTAGATAGAGTCAATGACCCTAGATCAAAATTTTATTCTTACTCTTATATTCAATTGCATTCCAATCCTAGAGAATCTAGGGAAATAAGGAAAGTTTTCTCATTCAAATCTCCATAAAGCTGCTATAGGGGTTCTATTGAAATGAAAAATGGATTTCAGTAAACTTGAGTGATAATCTGAGATTTAATAGGAATAAAAATAGTTTTTCTATCTTGTCAAATGCTTTACTGGGTCAAGGACCTTAAGACAGCACCTGGAATCCAAAGGATATATTTAATCTTAACTAGGAACTTTTTGGTTGTTAACCTGGCTAAAATGTGGTGTCTTAAAACTTTGGCTTTACACTAGAAGGAATTTGGCTTTCCATTGTCAGGGAGTAGCTTACCAGACAGCAGTATGTATATAAGAAGTAATGATGAATAGTTCAAGATGGTATGAATACTAAGAGGTCTAGATGAGGAAGGGATTCATTCCAGGGAAAGGAACAGTCTATGCAAAAGCACAGAGACAGTTGAAATGACACACTGGAATATCAAACAAGCCAGTTTGGTTCAACTTTGAGGTGAAATAAATCTGCAAAGGTAGACTAAAGCCAAATAGTGAAGAGCTTTAAATATAAAAATAAAGAAATGTGTATCTTATCCTAGAATCCAGTAGGGAGCCATAAGAGTTTCTAATTCAGGAGAATGAAAATGTCAGATTTACACTCCATAAAAATTATTTTCATTGCTGTATAGATAATGATTTGGAGATAGATGAGACTTAAGATAGGAAACACAATTAGGAGGAAACCTACTTGTAGGAGGCTACAATTGCATTGTAGCAGACCAGGGCTGGTAATTCTTGTTGGGCAAAGTTGTGACTGTTATAAATTCTTCATATATTTTCTAGCAAAGAATAATTTTAGACTATGGAACATAGAAATTTAACTTGAAAAGAGCTCTCCTAATGAAACTGCCTCATTTTACAGGTGAGGAAACTAAGGGTCAAGGGGGGTTAGTGACATATTCAATATCACATTACTAATATATAAACACACTTAAGACTTAATAATATCTCCTTGATTCCCAATTCATTGTAACCCTGAGTAGTTCTTCAAAGATATTCGGATATTTTAAAGTCTAAAGATAACAAAAGGTAATAATATATTTAGCACCATTCATTAAGTAGAATAATGGATAGATAATTGGAACTAAAATCAAAAGACTGAAGTTCAAATCTGACCTTCAAAACTTACCTAGCTGCATGACTTTGGGCAAGTCATTTAACTTCAATTTGCATCAATTTCCTCATATGCAAAATGAGAATAATAGCACCTACCTCACCAGAGTGGAGAGGATAAACTGAGATAGCATTTGAAAGAACTTTGTAAACTTAAAAAAAACCTAGTTACTTTTTTTTTTATCTTTTTTACATATGAAGGAACCAAGAAACAAAGACTAGATTATTTGTCTGGTGACCATGTAATTAGTAGCCAAGTTATTTGAGTAAAAATCTT
Organism: Macrotis lagotis; assembly: GCF_037893015.1. Taxonomy (NCBI): domain Eukaryota; kingdom Metazoa; phylum Chordata; class Mammalia; order Peramelemorphia; family Peramelidae; genus Macrotis; species Macrotis lagotis. The sequence continues at coordinate 609,266,016 of NC_133666.1, read as the reverse complement.
CTGATGCTAACATACACTGCTTCAACTACATCACATTATACTTAGAATCTTACTCTGATCTCAGAATTTGTCTCTGATGTTAAACTCTCAGACAGCTAGTGTTTGCCATCACCCCCTAAACACACAACTTCTTCTGGGAAAAGCTACTGAAAAGGTCCCACATCATACAACAATATACCTTTAGTCATGTTAACTTGAATAGTATAAGATCCCAGAGGTCTTTGTCCCTTCAACTCCCATCTCCCCTATTGTAGCCAGAGACAATGCCTGAACATGTAGCCCCTTCTTGGAATCTCTGCCTTATTCACAGTTCTATTGACAAAGAAAGATGGATTCTTTTAAAAGAATAAACATGTCTATTGATTTGATGTGCTTTAACGTGACAGGCAATGCCCGCCCTTTGGTCTTCTGGGCCACCACTTTCCCATGACTCCTTCTCCTAGGCCTTTTGCCATTAAATGCAAGAGTAAGAATCTGAAGGTCTCTTCTGAGGTTATCCACTTCAGCTTAGCTTGGGGTATCTAGGGACAAAAACCTAATGTAGTGTAGAGAAATTTTATATCGGAGTCAGGAGATATGAGTTATGTTATGAACTTGCAGAAGGACTTTTGGCTATTCTGTTTACTTGAAGGTCCAAGTTTCCTCTTTTATATATAATGAAGGTACTTCTTGATCTAAAACTTCCAACTTGGAATTTCAGGACCAACAAATTCTAATAATATTGTCTTTGTAACATCATGAATCGCAACAGTCTCTGAATAATTAAATATAAATATATTCAGAGGTTAATGGAGACATGAATTATGAGTCATTTTGAATGGATAGCAAACAAAAAATCTGTTAAGAAAATTTGGAGTTAGAGATGTTAGCAAGGAAGTGTATGAAAAAGAATATGGCATAGTAAAGGTGGAAGATAAGCAAGATGGACCATGTGATAGATTTCTATCCTCCCAATGTCAAGAGAAATAAGAAGGAAAGAACTTGTACATTTAGTGGACACTTTATTAAGTGTTCAGAGAATGTGGAAAAGAAAATGTGATGGGTAGGCATGGATGGGTTGTGGTCTTCATTCATTGTTGGAGGAAATGCCAACATAAAGGAGGTCATAGATACCTTAGAGTATTTGCATAATATCATTTCATTCTGAAACAATGCTATAATGTGATTAATGGTCACCATTTTATAGATAGAAAAGTTCATTTTAGTACAAGCATAGTGGTGGATATCATAACATAAGAACACCAATGTTTTTATATCTATTTAAAGTTCCCAGAGTGAACTTTACAACAATGAAATAATTATCCCCTCCATATCACAGTTAAGGCACAAAAGTAGAAAAAAGTGGATTGACTCATCAGACCTCTCAAGTGTAAATGTTGGAATTTGAATTCAGATCTTCTATAGATTGTTATCTTTGCCACTCATCTCAGTATATGCATTATTATATCTATTTTAAAGATGATAAAAAAAAGAGGGCTGCTAGAGATAAATATATGCCCAAAGTTAGCAAGTGGGAAAGAATTAAAATCTGATTCTCTTTCACTGGTCTTTCCTTTAAATCAAACTGCATCTTTAAGCTAAATAGCCTCCATCTCTAAGGATTTCAGAATGAGAAAGATTCCAACTTGGTTACAAGAGGTTTAGGTTTAAGAAAAGACTTATCCAATCATGTTTTGAGGACAAGCCAACTAACAAAATTGATAGAGTGAGAGAGGTATACAGGAGAATTCTTTCAAACAAAAAATAAATAATTCACATATATATGCAAATATATAATATCTATCTATATATAAATAAAATAAGAGATTATTCTCAAACATTTAAGAAGTCAAATAATTTAGCAAACAATTTTCATGATTCAAATATAAACCAGATACCTAAATTATGAAAGGATAAAAACAAAAAGAGTGAGAGTAGAATCATTAATGAATATTAATTCAAAAAATTAGATAAAACAATGGAAAGAAACTAAAAATAATTAACATACAATCACACTAATAACAAAAGCATTCCAAACCATATGTTCATATCAGAGATTCAGAAAACATCTTTGACAAACTATAATATTCATTTATGTTAAGAACCCTAAAAAGTATAAACACAAAAGAATATCTTCAACATTATGAAAAGCAGTTACCCAAAACTAAATGTTAATATTTTATGCAAATGTGAAACACTATACATTTTTCAATTAAAAATGGGAATGTAACAAAGGTATCTTTTGTCTATTCTTTGTCATGATTCAAGAAATGCTAGTGATAGCACCAACAAGAAAAACATAAATCATTGTAAAAAATATGGCAAAAAGAAACAAAACTATGCCCATTTGCTGATGAAATACTAGTGATAACACCAACAAGAAAAACAAATTAAAATAAAAAATTTAGGCAAAAAGAAACAAAACTATGCTTATTTGTTGATGACATGAAAATCCAAGAGAATCAGCAAGGAAAACAATTGATACAGTAGTTTAAACAAAGAAGCAGATTACAAAGCAAGCACAGAAAAATCAAAAGCTTTTCTATATGTTACTAACTGAATCCAGAAGGGAATAATAGAATGAAAAATCTCATTCAAAATAAATGCATAATACAAAATTCTATCATGGATTCAACCTACCAAAGAGCATTCAATACTTGTATAGATAAAATTATAAGCTTCCCCCCTAAAATCTTCCATAAATTAAAAAAGGACAAATTAAACGGTTGGAATGGTAATCAGTGCTCATGACTGGGATATGTCAATATAATAAATTAATTTCATAGATATATGGCTATAAAAATGAAATTATTAAGGAGATACTTTACAGAGGTAGTTATAATGATAATAATAGAATTATTATAGGAACAAAAGTTCTAATATATCAAGGAAAGTAATAAAAAATTAGAATGAATTCGATATAGAATTTACAGACCTCAAACTGTATTATAGAGCAGTAATCATCAAGCAGTAATCATCAATACTATATGAGACTGGTCCTTGATATATAGTTTAGTGAGTAGAGTGGTAGACTTTGAGGAAGAATTCAGATGTAATTTTCCAATTTCTGTCAGGTCAAATCTATTGTAAAATCATTGAATCTCTCAGCCCCTAGTTAGTTCATTTATAAATTTATGAAATTTAATAATTTTGTGAGATGTAATAGAAATAATAAGAGTAAAGAACTTTGCAAACTATATAAGATACTATAAAAATTTTAGCTATCAGCTATTGGCTAAAAGCAAGAGCCAAAAAAGGGATAGAAGTGACTATAAAAACAACAACATTAAAAAATTTCTTCCACAAACAAAATTAATACACCAAAGATGGGAATCTTTTATGTTAGAAAAATCTCTGACATGGCTTTATATAGGCAACATACCAAAATATTTAATACAAAAGTATGTGTTCATGGGATATAAACAAGGAATTCTCAAGAGAAGTACAAACTTTTTTAAAAAATTAAAGAAGTAGATCAGTATAAATTCCATATCTCTGGACAGGAGATGAATTCTTAACAAAGTAGAGATAGAGGTTATTACGTAAGATAAATAATTTTTATGATATGAAACTAAAAAGTTTTTGGATAGTTCAATAGATTAGTTCTTAAAATATATGAATGAATAGTTTTCAAAAGAAACAATAAGAATAACAAATAACAATATGAAAGTATTTTACCATTCATTTACAATAAGAACAACTCTGACCAAATTGATCAAGAAGATAAATATGAGAATAGTCAATGTTGGAATGGTAGTGTAAGGCCACGACCTCAATACACTGTTGGTGGAGGTATAAATTTGTCCAATTATTCTGGAAAGAACTTTGCAATTATTCAAATAAAGTGATTAAATGGTCTTCATCCTTTGATGCAGAGATGTTTATGTTAAGTATATCCAAAAGAGGTCAATGGCAAAAAAAAGTGCAAAATATACATCAGAATAGCTGGGGAGGTTAACTATCAAAGTTGAAAATAACAGTTGATATTCATCAATTGGGGAATGAATAACTAAGTTTGATACTGTAATTTAATAAAATATTGTTGTGCTATAAGAGATAAAGCATATGATGAATAGAAGAAATGTAGAAAGACATATGAATTGATACAAAATTAAATAAGTTAAACCAGGAAAATAATGTGCATAATGATTACAAGAATGTAACAGAAAGAACAACAAATTAATTCTGTGAAAAAAATCACTGTTTTACCCTAAAGAACTAATCGTATTTCTCATCTTCCCTTCTCAAATTCTTTGCAGCAGTATATGTGTATGTGTGTGTGTGTGTGTGTGTGTGTGTGCATAATGTTCAATATGTGAAACATTTTGCTAAATTGTTTTGCTTTTTTTTTCTCCTTTTCATTCTTCTTGTAGTTGTTATAAGGAAAATACTGAAAAATTTAAAGAACTCTAGTCAGTCAGTTAAGAGTCAGTCAACCAGCATTTATGAAACATCTGTAATATACTAGGAATTATGCCAAGTCATTTTGATACAAAGAAAGGCAAAAACCAAGTCTGTTTTAAAGAGATCCCAGTCTAATAGGGGAGACAATGTGTAAACAACTATGTACAATGAATTTCTGTTCAACATAAATTGGATATAATTAAATAAGAAAGTCATTAGTATTAAGGGGAGTTGGGAAAGGCTTCTTATAGAAAATGGATAGTTAGCTAAGACTCAAAAGGGAAATCAAGAGACAGAGAAGAAGAGAGTTCCATGAATGGAAGACAGAATAGGGGACTGCCTGGATTTGGGAGATGGTATATCTAGTTCAAAAAAGGAGGCCTGTGTCACTGGAACATGGAGGGGGAAAAGGTCTAATAAGATTGGAGAGGTAGAAAGACACCAGCTTCTTAAGGTCTTTGAATACCAAACCTGAGATTTTATAGAAATAGGAAAGATTTAATATTATTTCTGTATAACCATTAGGGAATTGCATCAGGTTAAGGTCCCCTTCCCAGGTAACCAGTCTAAGTCTTTCTAGCAGGGTTGTTGCATCTGGCAAAGCAGCTTCTCTGTGTCTGCTGCCCTCGACTGGCAAACTGAAGCAAAATCAAACAGAAGTCAGAGAATGACATATCCTCAGATCTAGCCCATGTCATGACCCTCCTTGTAGTACTGGCTTATTTAATCAGATGGCCTCAGGCCAGAAATTCCTTCCTCCTAAGACCTATTCCTTTATCTGCTCCTTCTTTGAAACAGATCTGTTTCTCTCCACAGTGCAGCATACACTTTCTTCCCTAGCTTGTTCATTCTTTTCCCCAACTGACAGAACATGAATGTAGCTTTGATTATATTGGATTCAATTCAGTGATTTTTTTTAAAAGAACCTAAAGTATGAAGAATATTGTACTGGGCACTTGACGTTTCTCATGATCTACCTAGCAGCAGGAAAGTCACAAATAAACATCACAACTAATATTTGAGGGGGAAAGATCACTCTCAAAAGGAGAGATAAGTGAACCCTACATGGGAAAAAAAATGCTTCTGTGGAGCTTTAAATACTGAATGAAGATGGAACAAACACTTTTGAGAGTTTGGCCCTCTCAAGTCAACTGAGGAACAGGCCTGAGCTGGCTAATATTTATTTGTTTGTTTGTTTGTTTATTTATTTGTATATTTAGATTTTTCAAGGCAATGGGGTTAAGTGGCTTGCCCAAGGCCACAGGACTAAGTAATTATTAAGTGTCTTAGGTCAGATTTGAACCCAGGTACTCCTGTCTCCAAGGCCAGTGCTCTATTAACTGTGCCACCTAGCCACCCCACTGGCTAATATTTATACAAATAAGCTAAAAAAAAGAGCATGAAAGTCCTAGAAACCTGGTATCTTCTAGCCTTTTTGGAAAAAAAAAATACAGGGAAAAACATGGGGGAGGAGAATCACAAAATCAAATACATTAAAGCTAGATTCAGATTTTAGAATATAGGAAAGACAGTGCTAAAAGGAATGTTAGAAAATAAGGCAGAATAAAAATAGAAGAGATACTAAGATTATAAAAATGTTAGGGTATAAAAAAGAACTCTAAAGGCTTTTAGAATTCTAGAAATAGGGGCAACTAGGTGGCGGCTCAGTGGGTAAAGCACTGACCCTGGAGTCAGGAGTACCTGGGTTCAAATCTGGTCTCAGACATTTAATAATTACCTAGCTGTGTGGCCTTGGGCAAGCCACTTAACCCCATTTGCCTTACAAAAACCTAAAAAAAAGAATTCTAGAAATTAAGAATATAAAACAGAAAATATTAGAATGGAAAGGACCTTTAGAGTTTATCCAGTCCATTAACTTCATTTTAGAAATGAGGAAAACATCCCAGAGATAGAAGTAAGTTGTACTGTGTCCTGTAGCTAATATCAAGTTGCAGTCCGGACTTGAACTCAGAAATTGTAGAAAAAGAGTCAAAGTGGAAAAGGATAGTGAAAAAGAGTGGTGACTATTTTTATGCTAGTATTACTGCAATTAAGCCTTCCTAGCTTGTGTCTGAAGGAAAGCTAGTCAGAGAACAATGAAAGCTGTTTCTCAGTTAACCAAGCCATTATAAGTGAGCACTGTGCCACAGGAATTGGACAGAAACTTCAAACTCTGTGTCTGCAGTCCACATTCTTTCCAGGGAACTCCCTGCAGAGTGAACCAGCAGCCCTGACCCCACACTAAAATCCCTGTGACCTCTAGCTCGGTCAAGAGCCAAAACGTCATCCTAGAGGGGAAACTTCACATCTCTGCGGTCTCCTACTGACCATAGAATGGAAAGAAATCATTTCATTTTCTGAGAGACCATAGATCAGGAAATAAGGACTGGAGAAGTTTTATAACCCCTAATTAATAGAGCAACTACTAAAAGAATCATTAGATGCCATAATACCTAAAACAGGTGCAACTTCTCCAGAAGTTAGTAGTTTGTCATTTTTGGTGGCAGGAGCCAAATCACCCAAATTAAAACTTGTGTAAGACAAAGACTTTACAGGATATAATAACCTCAGGAGTGCTAGTGGTCACTACTAAATTCTTTAGAATTTCTATCATCATACTTTCAGGTCTGTGACTAGGCCCCTAACTTGGCAAGGAAGGCAAGGCCTGAAGCGCTCTATGGATTAGAGAAGAGAGCTCAGGAGAAATATATTTCTAGATGAGACATTAAGAGCAAAAGGGGAATTATGATTATTTCACACAAAATCATTCATTTATAGAAAAGGAAAATCAAGGATCAAATAAGTGAATAATTTCCCCCAATGTTATATGACTAATTACTGACCAAGTCAGGTAGACACATAAGGGCACTAGTCATTTCATCTCTCTAGGACTCAGTTTACACTAGGTAAGGTTAGGGAAGACAATGAGGCATTCTTTTGGCTATCCATTCCCCCCCCACATGAACCCCCCATTTCTACTGCTGTATTTTTAAATCTTTGCTAATATCCTTTTCCTAAGCAATATTTTTTAGTTTAGTTTTTTTTTTTTGCAAGGTAAGTGGGGTTAAGTGGCTTGCCCAAGGCCACACAATTAGGTAATTATTAACTGTCTGAGACCGGATTTGAACCCAGGTACTCCTGGCTCCAGGGCTGGTGCTCTATCCATTATGTCACCTAGCTGCCCTGTCCCTAAGCAATTTTTATTGACAATATGATATGGTCTATTTATATCTACCTTACATCTCTTTATTGACTTTTGTGTCACCTATCATCTTAACTCAGTTTAAAAAAATATTTTATGTTTTTTATTTATTTAAGGCAATGGTGCTGTGACTTGCCCACAAATTCACACAGCTAGGCAATTATTAAATGTTTGAGTCTGAGTTCTGGATTTGAACTCAAGTCCTCCTGACTCCAGGGCTGGTGCTCTATCCACTGAGCCACCTAGCTGCCCAGCTTAACTCTTTAGAACCTATGCTGTTTTAAGAATCACATAGCAACACCAGGGGGATAGTAATGTTAAAAAGATGAGTCTTTGTTTCAGGAAGAAGTCTAGGATCTTAAAGAACAGGATTTCTCTAAAATAATCCAACCAGGCAGGTCTTCTCTTATTGTATTTTGTGCTTATTTCATTGTATATGTGTGTATGTTTGTGTGTGTGTGTGTGTGTGTGTGTGTGTGTGTGTGTGTATAGAGAGAGAGATACATAGATAGAAAGATATAGTATATATATATATATTATATGTCATGTCATCCACAGACAGGAATATATGTAATATATTCCATTTATAGGGAATCATATTGTCTTTTGGCCCATGATTTGGAGATCCTGCTCCCCCTGCTCACTTAGTCAGTGAGAAATGCTTAGGAAAAAATATGTCTTCCTACTTTATGCCTTATTTGACATTTTGAAGCAAAGGATCTTCAAGCAAAGAAATCTATCCTGGCATATTTTTTGAACATACTCATAACATGGAATTCTGTCACACAGAACAAATTCATTTTAAAGAAGGATGAGGGCGAAGGAGAGGGAGAGGGAGAGGGAGAGGGAGAGGGAGAGGGAGACGGAGAGGGAGAGGGAGAGGGAGAGAAACATGGATATCTTAAGTCTGGTACTTGCCATCATTATCAGTGATCCAGAGAATCCCAGGTGGTATAAATTTATAGGCCAGTAAGCACAAGGACAATTCAAATCAGCCAGGTGCAATTATTCCAGGGACAGAATCATAGTCTGGTGAAAGGTGGTTCACATAATGTGGGAGATCAGAGCCAAATGTAAAGAGGTATAATGAGGTATAATTCCTCTGCCTATCCCCCTTATATGTTGACATGGAATTTCTAGAGGCACAGCTACTCCTTTTTATGGTCTTTCTCAACTCATGCTCCTCTTCTGACTCTATGATGTCCAACCCACCTTGCCACAAAACAGTCAGCCCCCCATCCCTCAGATGTCAGTAACCTTTAAGAAGTACTTATATAGTACTTCTCATATCAATCATCTGGCGTATAATTCTGCCAGCCTCATGCTACTTATCACTGATTTCAAGAAATCTTGTATGATTTTGATACATGCAAGGAAAACAACTTTGATACATGCAAGAGAAAAATCCTTAAGGTGACATGTTCCACCAAAACAAATGCTTTTTTACAGTTAAGAAAAAATAAATTCAGTGAGACCTTATATTCTTTATACCTATATTATGACTATGAAAATATGATCTGATTTGGGAAATTATTTTTCATATTTTCTTTTTTTTAAGGTTTTTGCAAGGCAAACGGGGTTAAGTGGCTTGCCCAAGGCCACACAGCTAGGTAATTATTAAGTGTCTGAGACCAGATTTGAACCCAGGTACTCCTGACTTCAGGGCCAGTGCTTTATCCACTACGCCACCTAGCCGCCCTATTTTTCATATTTTCAAGGAGATCCTTAATGTATTTATAAATAATTCCAATAATAATTTTATAGAGATGTAGAGTATATCTGGAACCATTGATTACAGCAAATAGAGAAGTTTTGCATACTGTGGACAAGTTCGCTTACCTTGGCAGTGTCCTTTTCCAAGGAGGTACACATTGACTATGAGGTTGACACACGCATTGCCAGAGCTAGCTCAGTATTTGGAAGATTTTGAAAGAAAGTCTGAGAGAGAAGAGGTATTAGACCAACTACCAAAATGAATGTCTATGGAGCTATTGTGCTAACCTCTTTGCTATATGACTGTGAAATAATGAGAATAGGATGAACTCACCCATAAAACAGAAGTTGATAGAAACCAGTGTCCAACAATATGCTGCTTACAAGCATCACACTTGAAACAGAAAGACACATAAAGAGTAAAATTAAGGGTCTGGAGTTGAATCTATTAGGCCTCAACTGAAATCAAACAAAAGGCAGAAGTAGCAATCAGGATCTCAGGCAAAGCAAAAGCAAATATATCTAATTAAAACATTTAATCAAAGAGAGAACCTTTTGCTAAAAAATTCCTTAGACAATGTAGTAATATCAATACTAACATATATGACCCAAAGCATCAAAATTCTTAATGGAAAAATTAAATGTCGTAGGAGAAAATAGACAATAAAATTATACCACTGGGGTACCTCAATTTTCCCCTTTCAGAGTTAGATAATTTCACCATAAAATTAAAAAAGAATTAAATTAAGATGATAAGTATAATTTAAGAACAGTTAGATATGATAGACCTCAGGAGAAAATTGGATGGAAATAAAAAGGAGCATACATTTTTCTCAGCTGTCCATACCATATTCACAAACATTAATTGAGTAATTAAGACAAAAAAAACCTCAGAGAGTTTTAAAATTATATTAAATGGTTCTTTTGTAAATCATAATATAATAAAATTTATATTCACTGAAGAGTTATAGAATCATTTCTATTAATTAATAGAAATTAATAGGAAATTAAATGTCTAATCTTCAATAATAGGTAAGTCAAAGAACAAATTCATAGAAATAATCAATATTTTCATTAAGGATAATGACAACAATGAAACAACTTACCAAAAATTGTAGAATTCAGTCAAAGCAGTACTCTGAGGAAAATTCATATCTCTAATGTTTGTCTTTCATTCCTTTTTTTTTTTAGATTTTTTTTTTTGCAAGGCAAACGGGGTTAAGTGGCTTGCCCAAGGCCACACATTTAGGTAATTATTAAGTGTCTGAGACCACATTTGAACCCAGGTACTCCTGACTCCAAGGCCAGTGCTTTATCCACTATGCCACGTAGCCGCCCCTTTATGCCACCTAGCCGCACCTATTCTTTTTTTTAAAGAAAGATTTTATTTTAAGTTTTACAATCCCCCCCCCCCCGATTTTTGCTTCCCTCCCCACCACCTCCCACAGAAGGCAATCTTCTAGTCTTTACATTGTTTCCATGGTATACATTGTTCTAAGTTGACTGTGATGAGAGAGAAATCATATCCTTAAGGAAGAAAAATAAAGTATAAGAGACAGCAAAATTACATAATAAGATAATTTTTCCCTTAAATTGAAGGTAATAATCTTTGGTCTTTGTTTAAACTCCACAATTTTTTCTCTGAATACAAATGGTATTCTCCATGGCAGATAGTCCAAAATTGTCCCTGGGTGTTGCACTAATGGAATGAGCAAGTCCATCATGTTGCTGTTAGGCTATACAATGTTTTTCTGGTTCAGCTCATCTCGCTCAACAGCAGTTCATGCAGATCTTTCCAGACTTCCCTGAATTCCCATCCCTCCTGGTTTCTAATAGAACAATAGTGTTCCATGACATACATATACCATATTTCGTTAAGCCATTCCCCAAATGAAGGACATTCACTTAATTTCCAATTCTTTGCCACCACAAACAGAGTTGCTATGAATATTTTTGAACAAGGGATGTTTTTTACCCTTTTTCATAATTTCTTCTGGGTATAGACCCAGTAGTGGTATTGTTGGATCAAAGAGTATGCACTCTTTTTGCACTTTGGGTATAATTACAGATTACCCTACAGAAAGGTTGGATGAATTCACAGCTCCACCAACAATGGAATAGTGTCCCAGATTTCCCAAAACCCTTCCAACAATGATCATTGTCCTTTCTGGTCATATTGGCCAGTCTGAGAGGTATGAACTGATACCTCAGAAATGCTTTAATTTGCATTTCTCAAATACATAGTGATTTAGAGTAATTTTTCATATGACTATGGATTGCTTTGATTTCCTCAGCTGTAAATTGCCTTTGCATATCCTTTGACCATTTGTCAATTCGGGAATAGTTTGGTTTTGTTTGAAAATTGAACTCAGTTCTCAGTATATTTTAAAAATGAGTCCTTTGTCAGAAACACTAGCTGTAAAAATTGTTTCCCAATTTAATACATTTTTTTGATGTTGGTTACAGTGGTTTTGTCAGTACAAAAGCTTTTTAATTTAATGCAATCAAAATTATCTAGTTTTTTTTTTGCTTTTTTTTAGGTTTTTGCAAGGCAAATAGGGTTAAGTGGCTTGCCCAAAGCCACGCAGCTAGGTAATTATTAAGTGTCTGAGGCCACATTTGAACCCAGGTATTCCTGATTACAGGGCCGGTGCTTTATCCACTGCGCCACCTAGCCACCCTATCTAGTTTGTTTTTAATGATGTTCTCCATCTCTTCTTGGTCATAAACTGCTTTCCTTTCCATAGATCTGACAGGTATACTGCTTCATCTTCTAGTTTGCTTATAATATTGTTTTTATGTCCAAATTCTGTATCCATTTTGATCTTATCTTGGTATAGGGTGTGAGGTGTTGGTCTAATCCAAGTTTCTTCCACACTAAATTCCAATTTTCCCAACAGTTTTTATCAAAGAGAGAGTTTTTATCCCAACATCTGGACTCTTTGGGTTTATCAAATAGCAGATTACTATAATCATTTCCTACTATAACAACTAATCTATTCCATTGATCTCCCACTCTATTCCTTAGCCAATACCAGACAGTTTTGATGACTGATACTTTTATAATTTTAGATCTTGTAAGGCTAAGTCACCTTCTTTTGCACTTTTTTTCATTGAATCCCTAGAAATTCTTGACTTTTTCTTTCTCCATATGAATTTACTTACAATTTTTTTCTAACTCATTAATTTTTTGGAATTTTCCTTGCTAGGGCACTAAACAAGAAGTTCAGTTTTGGTAGAATTGTCATTTTTGACCTATCCACCAGCAGTTGGTGTTTGTCCAGTTGTTTGAATCTGATTTTATTTGTATGAGAAGTGTTTTGTAATTGTATTCAAAAAAGTTTTTGAGTCTGCCTTGGCAGGTAGACTCCTAGATATTTTTTATTGTCTGAGGTTACTTTGAATTGAATTTCTCTTTCTAGCTCTTTCTGCTGTATCTTGCTAGTGATATACAGAAATGTTGAGGATTTATGAGGGTTTATATCATATCCTATGACTTTCCTAAAGTTCATAATTATTTCTAGTAGTTTTTTAGATGATTTTTGGGGATTCTCTACCTATGCCACCATTCCATCTGCAAAAAAGTGAGAGTTTTGTGGTGGGTAGGTAGCACAGTAGATAGAACACTGACCCTGTGGTCAGGAGTACCTGAGTACAAATCTCACCTCAGATACTTAATAATTACCTAGCTGTGTGGCCTTGAGCAAGGCACTTAACCCCATTGCCTTGCAAAAAAAAAAAAAACTTTAAAAAAAAGAGTGAGAATTTTATCTCTTCCTTCTCAGTTCTAATTCCTTCAATTTCTTTTTCTTCTCTTATTGCTGAAGCTAACATTTCTAATACAATATTGAATAGTAGTGGTGATAATGGGCATCTTTGTTTAACCCCTGATCTTATTCGGAATGCTTCTAGCCTATCCCCATTTTAGATAATACTTGCTGATGCTTTCAGATAAATACTGCTTATTGTTCTAAGGAACACTTCATTTATTCCTACACTTTCTAGTGTTTTTAGTAGGAATGGAAGCTGTATTTTGTCAAAAGATTTTTCAGCATGTATTGATATAATTATTTGATTTCTGACAGATTTGTTATTGATATAATTGATTATACAGGGGATATAATATATCCCCTGACAGCTGCCTTAAGTGCATCCCATGAATTTTGGCATGTTGTTTCATTATTGTCATTATTTAGCATGAAATCATTAAGTCTTTCTGTAATTTGTTCTTGATCCAAGTATTCTTTAAAATGAGGTTATTTAGTTTCCAATTATTTTGCTCCAACCTTTTACCTTTATTCTATATGTATCTCTCTGCTTCACATGGGTTTCTTGTAAGCAGCATATTATAGGATTCTGGTTTTTAATCTACTCTGCCATAGCTTATGTTTGAACGGAGATTTCATCCCATTCACATTCTAAAATTGAACTAACCCTGAATTCCTGGGATAAATCCTACTTGAACATAATGTATTATCCTAGTGATAACTTGTAATAATTTTGCTAAGATTTTACTTAAGATTTTTGCATCTATATTCATTAGGGATATAGGTCTATAATTTTCTTTCTCTGTTTTAACTCTTCCTGGTTTAGGTATCAGCACCATATTGGTATCATAGAAAGAGTTAGGCAGAGTTCCATCTTCACTTATTTTTTCAGAGAATTTATATAGAATTGGAACCAATTTTTACTTACATGTTTGATAGAATTTACCTGTGAATCCATCTGGCTCTGAAGATTTTTCCATAGGGAGTTCAAAAATGACTTGTCGAATTTCTTTTTTTCTGAGATAGGGTTATTTAGGTTTTTAATTTCTTCTTCATTAAATCTGAGCAATTTATATTTTTATAACTAATCATCCATTTCACTTAGATTGTCAAATTTATTACCATGGAGTTGGGCAAAATAATTCTGAATTATTACTTTAATTTCCTTCTCATTGCTGGTGAGTTCACCTTTTTCATTTATGATGATGATATCCATTTGATTTTCTTCTTTTTTTAATCAATTTGACCAGAGGTTTATCAATTTTATTGTTTTTTTTTCATAAAACCATCTATTGGTTTTATTTATTAGTTCAATAGTTTTCTTGCTTTTGATTTCATTTATTTCTTCTTTAATTTTTAGATTTTCTTATTTGGCATTTAATTGGGGGTTTTAAATTTGTTCTTCTCTGATTTTTTAGTTGTGTAGTTACTTCATTAATTTTCTCTTTCTCTAATTTATTCGTGTAGGCATTTAAGGATATAATATATCCCCTGACAGCTGCCTTAAGTGCATCCCATGAATTTTGGCATGTTGTTTCATTATTGTCATTATTTAGCATGAAATCATTAAGTCTTTCTGTAATTTGTTCTTGATCCAAGTATTCTTTAAAATGAGGTTATTTAGTTTCCAATTATTTTTGAGTCTACATATCTCTGGCCCCTATATTCTATGTGTTTTTTATTTCATTATGATCTGAGAAAGATGTATTCATTATTTCTGCCTTCCTGCAAATGATCATTAGGTTTTTATGCTTTAGTATATGTTCAGTTTTTGAGTAAGTGATATGTACTATAGAAAAAGTGTATTCCTTTCTATCCCAATTAAATTTCCTTCATAAGTCTTATCATCTCTAGGTTTTCTAACAATCTATGTCTATGTACCTATTTTTGTTGGCCATGTCTTCCTGTCACTCTTTCAACTTCTTCTATAAGAATCTTGATGCTATACCATTGGGTGCATACATATTTAGTATTGATATTGCTTTATTGACTATGGTACCTTTGAGGAGATATAGGTTCCTTCCTTATTTCTTTTAATGCTTTCTATTTTTTCCAGCTGCTTTGTCTGAGATAACGATTGCTATCCCTTCTTTTTTCACCTCAGCTGATCAAAATATATTTTGCTCCAACCTTTTACCTTTATTCTATATGTATCTCTCTGCTTCACATGGGTTTCTTGTAAGCAGCATATTATAGGATTCTGGTTTTTAATCTACTCTGCCATAGCTTATGTTTGAACGGAGATTTCATCCCATTCACATTCTAAGTAATAATTACTAACTCTTTATTGCCCTCCATGCAATCTTCCCTCTGTTTGTATTTTCCCCCCTTCACCTTTATCCATATTCCCCAGTATTTTGTTTCTGAATACCACCACCTTCAGTGTGTTTGCCCTCCTATATGAACCCCACCTTCCCTTTCTTTCTCCTTTCCTTTTCCCCTTCTTCCTTCCCTTTCTTCTGTTACTTCCCCTTTTATTCCTCCTCCCCTTCCCCCCTTTAATACTTAAAAGGTAAGATAAGTTTTTTTAACTTATCTGAGCTTGCCTGAGTTACCTTTTAGCCACGTCTGATGAGATGATGATTTAAGTGGATCTCACCTCCTCCCTTCTTCCCCCTCTATTACAATAGGTCTTTTGTACCTCTTAATGTAATGAGATTTACTCCATTCAATCTCTTCCATTCTCCCATCTTCTTACTGTCCCCCCTTTTAAGGAGGAATTTTTAAAAAATCATTCTGAGTCACAGAAAAGTCATGAGTGTGTCCATCACTTCTGGCTGAGTATATTCTTTCTAATAGAGTTACAATTCTCAATAGTTATTAGAGTCTTTCTCCCAGACTCTTATTGGAATAACAATCTCATGGATAAGTCATGAGTGATCATCACTTTTGGCCAAGTTTATTCTATCTATTAGAGTTACAATTCTCAAGGTGGGGATATAGACAGTTTCGTCTTACTGGATATTAGTTTTTTTCTTTACCTTTTTTCTTTTTTTTACCTTTTCATGTATCTTTTGAGCCTCCTGTTTGGTGTTCAAATTTTGTATTTCTCTGGCCTTTTCATCAGGAAATGTTGGAAATCTCCCATTTAGTTAAATGTCCATCTTTTCCCCTGTAAGAGAAGGCTCAGCTTTGCCAGGTAGTGGATTCTTGGCTGCATTCCAAGCTTCCTTGCTCTTGGGAATATCTCATTCCAGGCTCTTCAGTCCTTTAATGTTGATGCAGCCAGGTCCTGCATAATCCTTACTATGACTCCTTGGTATTTAAATGTTTTCCTACTGTCTGCATGCAGTATTTACTTTTTTATCTGATAGTTCTGGAATTTGGCCACAACATTCCTTGGTATTTTCATTTTAGGATCCCTTTCCAGAGGGAATCTATGTATTCTTTTAATAACTATTTTTCCCTCTGGTTTCATGATATCAGGTCAATTTTACATCACTAAATCCTGTAATGTTAAGTCCAGTCTTTTTTTCCTCTTCAATGTTTTCAGAAAAATCTATAATTCTCAGGTTATCCCTTCTAGATGTATAATTGAGGTCAGTGGTTTTGCTATTGAGGTATTTTATATTTTCTTCCTTTTTTTAGATCTTTTGGTTTTGTTTAATAGTATCTTATCGTCTCATACAGACATTAGTTTCCACAGATTCCATTCTCTCTTTTTAGAGAAGAATTTTCTTCATTTACCTTTTGCAACTCCTTTTCCAATTGGTCAATTATATTTTTGAAAGAGTTTTCCATTTGAAAAATTGAGGATTTGAGAGAATTATTTTCCTTTTTGCATTTGCCCAATTGAGAATATGAGAGAATTATTCTCATGTTGTATTTGTCCAATTGTTTTTTCCAAGCATTTGTTTTCTTGTTGTGAGGTGTTAATTTTTTGATACAATGTGTTAATTTTATTTTGACTTTCTTTTCCCAGTTTTTCCAATTGATTTTTAACCTCCTCCCTGATTTCTTCAAGGAAGTCTTTCTGGGATAGAGAACAATTCATATTCTCCTCAGACACTAGATATCTTTAAGTTAGAATCTGTTTTCTCTATGTATTTCTCCATGGATTCTCCGTTCTACTGGCCTTTCTTCATTTTCCTATGATCTTGTGTTGGGGAACAGACTGGTTCTCAGAGGTTTGCTTTTGAAAACCCTAGAGGCTTTGTTCACTTGGCTTAGTAATTGCAAGGGCCAGCCAGTAGGAGGTGTTGGTTGCTTTGTCTGGAGTGTTTGAGGCCCTCAGCAGCAGCCTCTGATTTTACCCTGAACAATTGGCTGGGCCCTGGGGGATGGAGTTAATCCTCCCTTTCAGTTGAGTGCACTCTGTTGCTCTTGCCTGAGCCTGAGGGGGTGGGGGTGTGTTTCCTTTTAGTTCTGGGAAGAATCCTCTGCAAAAATCTGGGCCCTAGTCTAACTGGTCATTTTCCAGGCATGCTCTGCAACTCTCTGTGTTGGAATTCACCCTTCCGTTGACTGGGGCTCATCAGAGCTCCTCTTCCTCTGGCCAATGATTACCCGCTAATGTTGGTCCTCAGTTTCACCACTCACCAAAGCCTCTTCGCCTAAGGCTGGTCCTCTGGCTTCCCCCTGCTGCTGTCCCTGTTCTGGCCCTCTGGTCTCTGCTCCTGGTACATGCATTGTCCCCTGAGACAGACCTTGTTGGTAGGTGTTCTTCTAGCTTCTCTTTTTGGGTTTTGTTGATTTAATTTCTGTTAAGAGGCTTATTTCATGTTATTTTTGAGGGGGAACCAGAAGCACTTAGAACAGTGCCTGTCTTCTCTCTGCCATCTTGCCAGGGAGTCCCTATCTTTCATTCTTGAAGAAGACCATGACATCAGGGAGGTGATGCCATGAGAAGAATGTAAATTGGATTTGAGTGAGGGGGTACTGTGCTAAGTCACCAGTCTCACTTTATCCTCCAGAGCCATCTGTGTACAGTGGTCACACATAAATCAGGATGACTGGAGATGACCCTGGATGCAAGGCAATCAGGTTTAACTGACTTTTGCAAGGTCACACAGATAGTGTCAAAGACTGGATTTGAACTGCTGTCCTTCTGACTCCAAGGTCAGTGCTCTATCCACTGTGCCAACTCCAAATGCATACATCAATAAAAGAGAAATAGCAGAACAATGAATTGAACATGCAACTAAAAATACTCTGGAAAAGATCAAATATAAATCCTCAGTTAAACCTCAAACTGAACATCAAAGGAGAAATTAATAAACTTGAAAATAAAACATTGAGTTAATAAATAAAACTAGAAGCTAATTTTAATGGAAAAAATCAATATAGATAACAAATTGATTAATTTGATTTTAAACTGGAAAGGAAAACCAAATTGCCAACATCAAGAAATGAAAAGGATAAGTGTACCACTTAGGAAGAGGAAATTACAGGAATTATTGGCAGTTATTTTACACAATAATATACTAGTATAACTAACTATAAGTGAAATTGTTGAATATTTACAAAAAATATAAATTACCCAGATTAACTAAGAAATAGAATATTTAAATAATCCTGTATTAGAAAAAAATTGAACAAATAATAAATGAACTCCGTAAGAAAAATCCCCACACAAAAACGATTTACAAGTGAATTCTACCGAACATTTAAGGAACAATTAATTCCAATGCCCCTTTCAAAAATAAGCCAAAAAACCGATTCCTTTATTTGACATATAGCTTGGATACTTAATTTTTGTACTTTGATAAATCAAGCAGAGCAAAAGTAGAAAAAGAAAACTATAAGACTAATGAATAATGAAACAAAACCTTTTAATAAAATACTAGCAAGGAGATTACAGAAATATTTCACAAAGATCTAGCACTATGCCTGGGTAGTATTTATATCAGGGAAATAGTACTGGTCAGTTTTGAGAAAATTGAAAGCATAATTGAACATATCACCACAACAATGTAATAATAAAAATAATATAATCATGGCAATAAATGACAAAATAAAATACCCATTTCTATTTGAAATTTAGAATGTATAAAAATAGTATTTCTTAAAAATCATATTTATTATCTATCAAAAACAAAAAGGACATATTATCCAGAATGGAGATAAACTAAAAGCCTTCCCAATAAAACTAGAGGTAATGTGAGGATGTCCATTATCACCATCATTATTAAATATTATATTATAAATATTAATTATAGCAATGATACAAAAAACAAATGGGAGGATAAGAATAAGAAATAAGAAAACTTTTACATTTTGCAGAAATATGATAGTATGCATAGAGAACCTTAGAGAATTAATTAAAATGTAATTGAAACAATTAACAGCTTTTGTAAAGTTGATTTATATTATAAATCTACCAAATCATTTTCATGTCCATATATTTCCAAATAAAACTTAGCAGAAAGAGATAAAAAATTCATTTAAAATTGCTGTAGATGATATACAGTACTTGGGAATCTACCAAGACAAATTCAGGCACTATATGAACAAAATTACAAAACACTTTCACTCAAATAAACACAGATATAAACAATGGGAGAAATATTATTTCTCATGGGATTAGCCAAGCTTAGAAATGATAATTATACTAAGATTAATTTACTTTCAGTTATTAAGTGTCATACCAATGTACCAATCAATCATTTTATAGAGCTAGGAAAAATTACAGAACTCATCTGAAAGAACAATATGTAAAGAACATCAAGGGAATCAATGAAAACAAAAACAGCAAAGCAAAGTGATCTGGCAGCACCAGTTCTAAAACTGAATTACAAAGTTGGGACAGCTAGGTGGCACAGTAGACTGTACTAGACCTAAAGTCAGAAAAATTCATTTTCCTGTGTTCAAAGCCAGGTTCAGACATATCACTAGCTGTGTGTGCCTGAGTAAGTCACTCTACCTTATTTGGAGCAATTCATCATTTGCAAAATGAGCTAGAAAAGGAAAGGGCAAACTACTCTGGTATTTTTTTGCCTAGAAAACCTCAATAGGGGTCAGAAAGATTCATTCAGACTCTATTGAAATGACTGAACAACAACAATCATTCAAACAATCTGTTATTGGTTAAGAAATAGAGTGGTGGATCAGCGCAATTGATTAGGTTCATAATACATAGAAGTAAGTGACCATGGTAATCTAATCTTTGATGATCTCAAATATTACAGTTTTGCAGAGGTGAATTCATTAGCTGACCAAAATAAATGCTGGGAAAACTGGAAATCAGTTTGGCAGAAACTAGACATACATTATTATCTTACTATAAATATCAAGAGAAAGTTAAATGCACACAAAATTTACACATAAAATAAAGTCATAAGTAAATAAGGGGAAGATGGGAAAATCAAGGAATGAACTTGTTACAAATGAAGAGATAGCAAAGATTACAAAAGCCCCAAAATAATGCAGCCAAAATTAAAAGAAAAGCAGAAAGCTGGGTGGGTGTGCAGTGGAAAGGGGGAATTATAACAAGTTATTCTGATAGAGGTTTCATTTCTTTGATACATAGGGAACTGAGCTAAATTTATAACAATAAGAGCTATTTCTCCCAACTAATAAATGATCAGAAAATATGAACAGGCATTTTTCAGAAAAAAAGGAATCAAAGCTTTTAATAATTACTTGGAAAAGCTCTAAATCACCATTAATTTGAGAAATGAAAATTAAAAAGCTCTGAGCTACAACTCAGAACAATTATATTGGTTCATATGACAGAAAATAAAAAGGTCGAATGCTAAAGGGGATTTGGGAAAATAACCATACTATAATGGTTTGGTGGAGTTGTGAATTGATATAACCATTCTGAAGAACAATTTGGAACTGTGCCCAAATGGTTATAAAATTTTTTTCAGATATATCACTTCTAGGTCTGCATCCCAAAGAAATTGGATAAAGGATCCATATTGCAAAAAATATTTTTTTGTGGCAGCAACTAATTGGAAATTGAGGGAATGTCTATCCATTGTGCAGTTAGCAGATAAGTTATGGTACATTATTGTGATTGAATACTATTGTGTTAAAGGAAATGATGAGCTACTTGTTCAGAAATACTTTCAGAAAAACCTAGGAAGACTTACATGAACAAAGAGAAGTGGGAAGAACCATTAGAACACTGTATACAATAAGAGCAGTTTTGTAATAATGATTAACTGTGAAAGACTTAGCAACTCTAATCAATGCATTGATTCAAGACAATTTCAAAGAAACAATGATGAAAATGTGATATACCTCCTCAGGAGGATTGATGAATTGTGAGGGCAAATCCAAGTTTACTTATTTCTACTTTCTTTGTCGTGCCTTTTTTTGCAATATGGATAATATATTTTGCATGACTTAACATCTATAATTGATATTCTATTGCTTGCCTCCTCGATGGATCAAAGAGGAGCTATATATAGCATTTGGAATACAAAATATAAAAATATTAAAAATAAAAAAATTTATTATCACTTTGTAAGGATTGAAACTAGTTCTATGATTTCATAGGTTGCAACAACTCTCAAGGTAAAATTCACTCCACAAATGCTGTTCATCACTTTCTCTTCAACTCACAGACACAGAGGGTTGCTTAGAGTCCTAAGAAGTTAAATGTTTTGCCCAGGGTCACACTGCTAGTCTTTATTAGAGATGGGACTATGATCAGAAAGTTGGATTTTGGTTTCAGTCTTCTATAACATATATACATACATGCATGCATAAATATCTTCTCCGGGGCATCTCCAGGTGTCCTGATTCTATCTGGCCACTGGTTCCAAATGGTGCTGGAGGAGAAAGTGAAACTGGTGATTTAGCACAATACCCCCTCACTCAGATTCAATTCATGTGCTTGTCATTACCTCATCTCCCTGATGTCATGGTCTTCAAGAATGAAGGACAAATATCATCATACATATGTACATACACACACACATATATATGTATATAGTCTTTTGACCTACATTTTGTAGATGATAATTATAATAGTTACTATTTCTATAGTACTTTAAGAATCTCAAATTATTTGTGGTCTCTTATCAGTGTTGTAAGCTATTATCTAATGAAATACAACAAGAAGCAAAAGTACTATGTTAAAGCACCTTGAAAATCTTAAAAAGTATTTTTAATTTGATGATGATGATGATTATGCTTGACTGAGTTGCCCAGAGTCACAAATTCCCAAAGCAAGATTCACACTCAGATCTGTTATTTTATCTACCCTGTCTCCCTGACTCAGAGAAATTAAATGGTTTGCTACTTCTAAGTGTCTAAGGGAATATTGTAAACTAAGTCTCTCCCAATTCAGCATCTAACATTTTTTCTTCTGTGATGTATTGATTTTCTAGAACATCATCATAGCAAATTTCTATCTACTTTTTTCCAGGTTTTTCTAAGTCTAATTC
Source organism: Macrotis lagotis (assembly GCF_037893015.1). Taxonomy (NCBI): domain Eukaryota; kingdom Metazoa; phylum Chordata; class Mammalia; order Peramelemorphia; family Peramelidae; genus Macrotis; species Macrotis lagotis. The sequence goes on along the minus strand of NC_133666.1, from coordinate 609,243,613 downwards.
TCTCCCACCCCTTCCTTCTGTAAATGTTTTCCTAGAGCATTTCTCTTCTATCTGGAAGGTGGATCTGCACAAAACTTTGTTAAGCATGTCTATGTTGGTAGTTTGTCAAAATAATGGATGCTTCCTAGAGCAATTGAAGATTCTACTGAGACAGATGGGGAAGGAGGCTTAATATCTATAATACTGAGGGGGATAGGCAATTCAGGAATAACATACTAGTTTTTGGTGCATTGAGGGAAGCCTAATGTCCCTCCATAGAGTTATCACTACTTTCCGGTAATTCAAATGCTTTCTTTGTATATCCCTTTTCAGTACCTTTTCAAAAGATGATAATAAAAACAAACTTGCCTTACTTGAATTGTTTTTCTTGATTCTCAAAACAACCCTTCAAGAAAAGTACTTTAGTTATTATTCTCCCCATTTTACACATGGGTAAATGGAGTCTAAGAATGGTCACATCATGATCACATGACTAATAAAATTTCCAAGGCAGAATTTGAAGCCAGGTCTCTCTGGATTCCAAATTTCAAAAGGTTACTTTTCAGAGCATAGTTGGACTATTCTGATAGGTTCCTAAATAGCCTTCTTACATAAAAATCTCTATCCAAATAATAGCCAATTCTTATTTTTGCCTTTACATTTCTCTCTAACTAGTCACACAGCTACCATCCTGGTTCAGGCCTTCTTCTCCCCTCACCTGAACTATTATAAGGGTCTCCAGATTGGTGCATGCATTTTCTTTCTTTAATCAAATAAGGTTAATCTTTTCTAACAATTGAAAACAATATCAGAGATTTTGGCATTCTTCTTCACTTCAAGAGCATGAGATTGCATTCAAGATCTGGCATTCAGTCTTCATCATTTAGCTATATGAACCTAGAAAATCTGAGCTTAAATCTCTCTATAAATAATATTGGGGTGGTCATAGTTGTACCTCCTAGCTACCTGGGTTCTGTTAAGGATCAAATGTAATATTGTGTGATGACCATTATAATTAATTATAAAGAAAACTATTATTCTTTTTTACTTTTGTAATATTAGTAAACACTTAATCTATCATTCATGTTGCTATCTTGCTGTATTTTTTCCATTTAATATGTGTCCTAGGAATCTAAGCTCCTAGAGGTCAAAGATTATATTTTAATTAATCCAAGAATTTAAGGGGTTTATCTAATCCAACCCAAGTCTGAACAAGAATCCCCTAGCCTTTATTTAAAAAAATTCTTTTCAATTAGTATTATTATTCTTCTACTTTGTGGGGGTTAATGATGTCTCACTCTCCCCCCATCCCTCAATTTGGAATATCTGTCTAAAATTTTTGGCCCCTCCTTCATGCCAGAGAAGAAGTCTGAATTATTATGATATTAAAAGATAAAATATGTTGATTTTATACAATACTTTACATATATTTTATGCATTACTGAGTTTCCTAAGTTTTTCCTTGTCATCTGTTGATCTTCACATGTCCTTTGCAGCTTCTGCAAAATATTAATTTAACTTTTTATGCCATCCTGTGATATATCAAAGCCCTGATGGAGAAAGTCATGATGTGGAAAGAATAACTATATGTGCAAAGTCATCTCAATCCAATTTTGGGAACAGTTTTAATCATTTGGAAGATTTCCCCCTATATCTGGCTTAAAGTTGATTCCTTTCCACCTCTTCCTATTGTCCCTAGTTCTCATCACTGGGGAAAAAAAAGATCCTTGATTGTATGACTGTGGGCAAATTATTTAACTTCTTTGACTCTTAGTTTTCCCAGCTATAAGATGAAAGGGATTGACTAGATCACAGCTAAGCTTCCTTCTAGCTTTAAATCTGTGATCCTTCCAGGTCATGATCTCATAGTCCTTCCCTCACCTGGAAATAGTCCTATGTATGGTCTCTAGCTTATTTCCTTTATCCTCAGATCCTTTTCTCCCCCATATAAAAAGTGATTCATAAATACATGCTGTTGATGATTAAATGACCTTGTTCTGTTTGGAAAATGAAGATCATTGTGGAGCAGAACATTGCTAACAGATTCAGACTGCAAGGGCTGGATGGCTTTTGTTTGCACATGAAAATTATATCACAGTTCTACCTGCTATGATCATCATGCCATTTCCTTGATTTGGTGGAATAAACCTAAATTCCCAGGAAATTAGCACTGATGGAGATACACACTGTTAACTGCTCAGCACTTGTCAATCAAATAAAATGAAAAGTGTCAAAGTCTAGAGTGGAATGTTTAGGAGAATTCAGAGATCCCTACAATGTTTTAATAATAAGATTTCACATCTCTATGGAATTTTAAGATTTATAAAATCCTCACAACAGCCCTATAAAATAAGTAATGCAAATGTTATTACATCCATCTTACAGATGAGAAAGTTAGTAAAAGAATCTCAAGCTTATCCAATTACTGCTCCTAAGGATACTACTTCCTGGGGAGTATCTTCTAGTCTAGGGGAATTACAGAATGGAAAGGCTTATAACATTAGGGATTTGGGGATACTACAATAGGAATTTAAACAAGTTGATGTTACTTTAGTAAAGGGGTTCTCAACTTGGAGCTTGGGAATTAATAAAATACTGACAACTATATTTAATATGATTAGCTTTCTTTGCAATCCTATTTATTTTGTTTTATGCATTTAAGAGGCTTATTGGCTTCAGGTTGGAAATAGGCTTCAAGACACACACACACACAAAATTAAAATAACTTATGCCTTACAAAAATTGGCTAATGAGGAAATGATTTAATGCAATTTAGAACATTTGTCAGATACAGAACTCCCAAATTGCAAGGACTTACAAATGATCAGCTTTCAAAAAATATTTAAATTTATTAAAGGCCCCAGATGAGGATCATCCTTTATTTCTTTTCATTGGGATAAAGTGAGGAATTCTTCTCATTTGACTCTAGTGATTATCTTAAAGACAGAAAAATTCTTCACCTGGGTTCTATGCACTTTAAAAATAATTTCAATATAATTGATTTTCTTTGCAACCCTATTTCATTTTATGCCTTCAAATTCAGTATTCTGAGAAAGAATTCATCATTTTTTACCAGACCGACAGTGAAGTACATGACTCCAAAAAATTAATAACCCCTGCTCTATGACTAGTTCCTGGATGAAAGTCAACAAGAGAATAATGGGATTGATAGACTGGATTTATGCCTCTTCTTTTTGGGCCTTCTCCTGTTCCCCTTAATTACATCTAAATTTTAAATGGAACCTATATCCACCCCCTAATCCCCACTCTGATATCATATCTTACCTTCAGGAACCCTGAAGTTCATGAGATGCACAATCATGTTACATGGGAACAAGGTGATAGAACGGTGTCCAGTAAGGAACTTAAGACACAGATTTTAAAAATATGGGATGGAGAAGAAGATAATTGACAGCCAGTTTATTAGAGTAAAATTATATCAGAACATCTGACCCAAAATGGTAAGGGTTCTTTTGTTCTATCTGAGTACAGTATTTGGAAAGCACAAAAGGGTCACTAGATCAAATGATCATTGGCTTCTGGAGTGGAAAACTCTTTGAACAGACTACTCATTAAAATATAATTGAGAAGCATTTGCTTTTATGCTATTAAACCACAGCTGCTACTGATTTGGTGATTCAAGGTCATATTAATATTCTTTGTCCAAAATTGTCTTTTATAATTTGGGCAATAAAGAATGTTTATTATAAGTAGAAAAATGGAACATAAAACATTTCCAATTTTTTAAGTCTTCTCCCCTCCTCTTTATTTTCTTTTTTGATTATCTTCCCTCTGAAGGTAGATTCCTGGAGGTCTCAAAGAATCTTCTTCTTCCCAATGGACAATTCACAATTCACCCTAGGTCTCATGTAACTTTTGGGTGGATTGAACTGCCCTCCCCAATGCCTCCCCCACCCACTGGATGCTAGAACTTCAGGTTTAGTGGAGGTTGATTATTGCCTCCAACAAATATATAAACAATGTTCTGTCCTATCCTACTCCCTCTGTTTTCAGTGCTGGCATCAGCAATTCAAAGTACTGCTTCACTGTTGTTTTGGGATTGTCCACCATGACATCATGAGTTCTGAGCTTTGGCACACAGACTCTACTGTTGTCTGATGAAAAATTGACTGTCTGTTGTGGCTTCCAAAAGGTTTTCTTTCCTGAAGGGAAGGCTGTTACAGAGTTATTTGACTTGGAACAAATTTTTATGTCCTATAGTTGGATCTCCACAGTATTAGAAGAAGGGAGGAGAGAGCTCAGTTTGGGGATGGGGTTTTGCTGTAGATTCCTCCTTGGGTCTAGCAGAGAGGGATTAGTAGAAAAGTATTAAGCAAGCTAAGGGTAAGTGTCACATAATAATTTTTCTCACCTTTTTTTGGATTCTGGATGTCCTAGACCAGGGAGATAGCTGAAGTCATTTTATCTTTGGCACAGAATTTCCATTTTAAAGAATTTTGAGAAGATGTAAAGATCAAAGAAAATATCTATTCTCATGATTTAGAAGTCTATCTCTGTTGTCTGTAAAATAGATTGTTTTATACCTTTTGTTTTTATATCCCCAAATTTCCTCCTGTATTTCGTCCTTTTTTCTCCTTCAATAGAGCCATCCCTTAAAAGAAATAACTTTTTTTCAAAACAGAAAAGGAAAACATTCAGCAATATTTTTCAAAGTATTTTTTAAAAATCTTGCTATTGTTTCTGTTCATTATTTGTTCTCAAAGAAGACCAATGCATCAAGAAGGTGATGCCATGACATGCATGTGATTTGGATTTGACTGAGGGAACACTATGCAGAGTAACCAGTCTTTCTCTCTCCTTTGGAGTCATCTGAGTCCAGTGGTCAAGTATGAATCAGGATGACTGGAGATGTCCCTGAATACAAGGTCAATAGGGTTAAATGATTATCCCAAGGTCAAGTATCTGAGACTGAATTTGAACTCAAGTCCTCCCGACTCCTGGTCTGACATATACCCAATACACCATCAAATCTAACATTATTTGCATTCCATAACATTCCAGAGATTGGAGGGGAGTCAGTGAAAATTTCCAGAATTTAGAGATAAAGTGTCTTATGGAACATCAAGGGGATCAGTGTCACTTGATACCAATGTATGGGGAAAGGAAAGAAAAAAAAAACCTGAAAGGCTAGGCAATGTAGGACCTTAGAATGACAAACACAGGCTTTTATATTTTGTCCTGGCGGTGATAGGGAACTTCTGAAGTTTACTGAGTGAGAGGTTGACATAGTCTGACCTACACTTAGGGAGTATAATTTCACTCCCACTCCCAACCTCAGAGTTCTATGGCATCCTTGGAAGGCTAGGTAGCTTTGTCACTAACTCTCATGGTTCTCTGGTACTCTAAAAGCAGTTTGGAGAATCTAGCCCAATGGCTCTAGCCCAGACAGCTGATGTTCTCTCATTTGTAGGTTCCTTGAACTCTAGTTTTATAAGGTACTGTTATATTACCTTTTACATAGAAGTATTTATTTCATAAAATATAATCACAAATGTTCAAGTTTATTCCTCCAACTCCTGTTAGACACAATCCTTCCACTTCCTTTTCTACCCCCTACCACCTCAGAGGAAAAGAAGATTTATAGTTCAGCTCATTTGCTGTCTAGTACTATCCCAATTCCAAGAACAAAATCCTCCTCCAGCTCAAGCTCTTGACAACCTAGTTTCTCCAGGCTTCCATGTCATGCTGGTTGTCAGCACCACCCACTAACAATTCTGGCTTCAAGGGCACTATGGGTCTATCTCCTGCATATGTGAGGATCACCTCTGGCATCTGAAGATGAAGACAAACAACATAGAACAAAAATAAACACCCCCAAGTTTATTTCCTGGAGCTAGAGAGAGACGGGGGGGAGACACAGAGACAGCGACAGACAGAGAGAGAGAGAGAGAGAGAGAGAGAGAGAGAGAGAGAGAGAGACAGAGACAGAGACAGAGACAGAGACAGAAATATTTTTCCTCTTTCACTGATTGAGTTCATGGTACCATACTGGGTTGCAGTGTGCCAAGAGATAGTGAAGAGAATATAGCAAAAAAAAAATGGATAGAAGGAAAGAGCACAATCAGAACTGGCATGGCCAAACCAGTCTGAGTTAGAGGAATTTACAGTAAAAAGAGAAGAGGATCCAGGAGGGAGTACTTCAGCAATACTCACAGTTAGTGAGCATGACCTGGTTAAAGGTCCAACAAAACAGACAGAGTAAAGATAATTTTATCATTAGGAGGAGAACAAGGAGGAAGTTGTGCCCTAAAAATCTGGAGAGAAGATAGTATCAAGGAGAAGAGGGTGATCAACAGTGTCAAAAGTTGTAGAGAGGAGAATGATGATTGAGAAAAAAGTCATTGGATTTGAAAATTAAGAGGATTCTTAAATTTAGAGAATTTATTTTTGGTTCAGTGATGAGATTGGAAGCTAGAAAGTTAATAATTTGAGAGAAAAGGAAGTAAAATCAATTATTTTAGAAAACCTTCTAAAAGATTTAGCAAAAAAAAGGTAAGAAAGTCATGGGACAATAACTAACAGGGATGAATAGATCAATTGAGAGATTTTTTTTGGGTGGGGGAGGGAGACCTAGTCACATTTGTAGGCAGTAGAGAAGTCATCTGAGAGAGACTTAAGATGAGAGAGAAAGGATGATAGAGAGGGCAATCTGCTGTAGATGACAATATAGAATAGGCTCAAGTACAAATAGAGCAAAGAAGAAGCCAAAAGAGATGTCCAAAGAGATGAAAAGCTTTGGAAGAACCAAAGAAGTGAGTGGGATAATGAATTAAGGAGATGTAAAAAAAAAGTTTGACTTGCATCTATGAGAGTGCAATTGAGGTAGTAAAACTAAAGTAAATCTAGTCAACTTTCATGATTTCTTCAGTTTTGTTCAGTAGCATGTATATAGGTTCAAAGATAGTGGATGAAGGAAGTGATCCAAGGGCAAAATCAGTGATAATATAAGTAGGCAAGGGAATCAAGAGGACAATGTAGAGTTCACGAAGCTATCAGAATAGAGATTGTAGCTATTTCATGGATGATGGCCTTGAATTGAACTGCGAGGTTTAGGGACTGGGGGATCAGGATATGGACAAAGAAAAGGCTTTAAGAGTCAATGCAGAGGGAAAGGTTGAATGACAATTGATATTTTTATCAGAGAAGATTTCAGAGTTCATGAACATAGAAGTGGTGCATTTGTAGATGATAGCTACTATTCGTGTGTGACTGAAATAGTTGGAAAAAGAGGTTGTGTGAAAAAAGTAAGTTGAAGGACCATGAGTTTAAGATGTTTAAGATAGTATAAAAATATATGTTTTAGTTCCCTAGTTTGAGGGAAGGAAGAGGAGAGAAAGACTGAGCTAGGCACTGAATTCTTTGAACAATTTTTAATTGCCTTGAGTTGTTGTTTTTATATGAATTGCTGTAATCATTGTGTATATATTACTTTCTTGGATTTGTTTACTTCATTCTTTATAAGTTTAAATAAGCAAATCTTTCCATTCTTCTCTGTATTGTATATATCTATATATATCTATATCTATATCTATCTATCTATCTATCCACACACACACATGATTTCTTAGAGAACAATATTATTCCATTACATTCATGTACCACAATTTATTTAGTCACTCCCCCATCAGTTATATAGTATTAACATCCCCAAGGAGTATAAATATTTTGGTGAATATGGAGCTTTCTTTTGGTCAGTGATTTCTTCAGGTTATATACACAGCAATGGAGTCTCTAAGGACATCTAGGCAATGCAAAATCCAGACTGGACCTGGAATCAGAGAGACTCATCTTCCTGAGTTCAAATTTGATCTCAAACACTTACTGTGTGACCCTAGATAAGTTTCTTAATCAGTTTCCTCATCTGTAAAAATGAGCTGGACAAGGAAATGGCAAACTACTCCAGAATCTTTACTAAGAAAATTCAAAATGGGATCAAAAAGAGTTGAACACAAATGAGACACAGTAACAATGAAGTCTTTGGATTAAAGAGTTTGAACATTGAAAAATGTTTTCCAGAATGGTTGCATTAAGTCATAGTTCCACCAATAATGGATTAATGTGCCTTTCTTTCCATGAACCCCTCCAACTTTTAATTTCCCCCCTTCTGTTATTTTCATTAATTTGTTGGATATTGGTGAAACAGGAGGAATTGAAAACATTTAAGGTCAAGAGACCCCTGTAGCAGCCAGACCATCTCCAATAGTCCTATTTCCTGTATATCAGGCCCTAAGATGGAATGGTTCCTGTCAAGGCAAGTAAGAAGGATGGATGCTTTGGACAATATACCCCACATTACAAGAAGCATAATTGTGAAAATCATGCTGTAGCTTGTTTTTCTTCCCTTGGAAACTGTCCAGATGAAGACCACTTATCTATGTGGAAATGACTTGTGCTCTTATATAGCTTTGACAATTACCTATATATCTCAGATACTAAACATTTATTTGAATGATTGGATATATATATATATATATACATATAGGTATATGTTTTCTCAGTTGCTTCTTTTTGTCCTAGATACAGTAATTCAATTTTTGTGAAAGCTTTCCAATTTCAAAAAATTAAAATTATTTATTTGTTATAATTGTTTCTATTCCTTATTCAGTTATGAATTTGTCTCCTATCCACAGCTATGAAAGTTATATAAACTTTAATATTCAGGTTATATATCCATTTTGAATTTGTTGTAAATTTTGGTATCAGATGTTGATCTAAGCTAAATTTCTGATAGACTGTATCCTTATTTTCCCAGTAGTAACTATCAAACAGGGCATTCTTTCTTAAGTAATGTATATATGTATATATTTTAGGTTTTTGCTAGGCAATGGGGTTAAGTGGTTTGCCCAAGGCTACACAGCTAGGTAATTATTAAGTGTCTGAGGCCGGATTTGAACTCAGGTACTCCTAACTCCAGGGCCAGTTCTCTATCCACTGTGCCACCTAGCCACCACCTAAGTAATGCATATTTAGCAAATATTGTGCTATAAAGGGCCATTACTTCTGATTCTAATGTCTATATTTTGTTCCATTAATCTATTTTCTTGGTTTTTGAAAAAAAATGTAATTTTGATGATTGTTTCAACATAATATAGTTTCAAATTTTTAAGTGTTATTCCCCCTTTATCCTTGCTTTTTTATTTTCCTTGATTAGATTTATTTTATTCTAAATGAATTTTGTTATTATTTTATTGAATTCTGTAACCTATACCTTTGCAAGGCTTACATTTTAAATGGCATTGGTAAATCAAAGATATCACTAAGCTCATGGAGGCCTTCATGATTAAGTTGCCTTCCCCATTAGTACATTGACCCTGATTTACAAGGAAGACAGTTATTTTGCTTGATTTGCCTATGGTCCTTTATATTAGAAGGGAAGCATGCATAACTGGACTTCAACAACTAGAGACATACAAAGAAATGGGGTTCTTGGAAAATCCTCTTGGACAGTTAAACTATGAATTATATGACTGATATATGAGAGAGTCTTGAAGGATGGAGCAGAGTAAATGTGTTTGTATATATGTGTAGATATATTTATATATCTTTATAATATATAGATAGAAAGGCATATAATGATATATATGCATATTTATATCTATATACATGCACATGTACACACATATATTATATGTATATAGCTAAACACATATATACAAATATATATTCACTAAACAAACAAGTTTATGTCCATAGGCATATATGTGTATTACATATATATGCATATATATTATGCTATATATGATATAAAGCCTGGAAAAAATAATTGGACTATTACAGATTCATTATTTCGGATAAGAATTAATGAGTGATTTTCCATTATCACTCCTTCTTAGAATCATTTATACTATTATTTAGATCTTTCCTAGGTGGTTCAATGGATAGGGTTCTGGACCTGCAGTTAAGAAGACTCATCTCCCTGAGTTCAAATCCAGCCTCAGGTAACTTACTAGCTGTGTGATCCTATGTGACCTCAATTATTCATCTTCAAAATGAGTTTCAAAAAAAAAGGGCCAACAACTCCAGTTTCTTTGTCAAGAAAACCCCAAATGCAGACATGAAGAGTCAGACATGACTGAAATGAACATAAAACACAATACTTATCTCTTTTAACTGAAGTTATTTTTCTATGTGTCTTCTAGGTTCTTGGAGGATGGGAGTCAGACACGTGATTAGTACTAGCTGTGTGATCTTGGGCAAGTCACTTAACCCCAATTGCTTCACATCCAAGGACATCTCCAGTCATCATGATTCTTATTTGGCCACTAGACCCAGATGACTCTGGAGAAGAATATGAGGTTTGTGACTTATCACAGCACCTCTTACTCAAGTCCAAATCATATACTTGTCATGGCATCCTCCCTAATGTCATGGTCTTCTTCAAAAATGAAGGATGGTTTCCGACCAAGATGGCGGAGAGAAGACAGGCACAGTTCTAAAGTCTCTTGATCTCTTCCCCATCTATCACATGAAAAAAACCTCTTAAAAGAAATCCGATCCAGAAAACCCAGAAAGAAAAGCCAGAAGAACAGCTACTTCAGGATTTGTCTCCCACAGCAGCCTTGGACGAATCCAGGCAGGTGAGTCTGCGCTCCAAGGGAGGATCTGCCCCAATCAGCCAGATTAACAGCTGAATTGGAACCGGGAGTCTGAGTACCCGAAAGCGGACCTGCTGGATCAGCGGTGGGGCTGGACGAAAGGGGCTTGGGTCCGTGGGGAAGCAGAGGTGCTGGTGTTGGTGCTGTCCCCCTGGAGCTCAGGGACCAGGCTGGGGGAAGTATTTTGGTGCAGGAGAACAGCAGACACCATCCCTAGGCTTCTTGGGTCTGAGAAACTCTGAGGGCAAGTCTCCATTGCACAGAGGCTTCTCCTCAAACATAGGCAAATTACTTCTGCCTCAGGCCCAGGTGTGTGAGCAAAAGAACCAGCCCAGCTGAGGAATGACCTCAGGCCAGGGTAAAGCCCACCATTGATTGAAGGCAAAATAATTCAATAGTTCCAACTCCTGCCTTCCTGCAAAGGGAGAAGGCCTCCCAACCAAGGTCAAAGACACTCCAGAGATGACAACCAGCACCTCCTACTGGCCAGCCAGAGAAACTGCACTCAGTAAAGCCTTCAGTGATCTCAAGCCCAGGTGAACCAGCCACCCCCCAAATCAAGGTCTTAGCATAATGAAGAAGGGTCAGCAGAAAGGCGGATCCATAGAAAAATTCCTGGAAAGGAAAGACCCCAACTCAGAGAGACTTGCAACCTCTGAGGAGAATACAATCTGGTCTCCAGCACAGAAAGACTTCCTTGAAGAAATAAGAAAGGAGCTTAAAAATTTGGGGGAGACAATACCTTAGAAAGTACAATTGGACAAACACAAAAGGAGAATAAATCTCTCAGATCATCAATTGGACAAATACAAAATGAGAATAATTCTCTCAGATCCTCAAATGAGCAAATGCAAAAAGAAATTAATTCTCTCAAAACCTCAATTGATCAAATGGAAAACTCTTCCAAAAGTGGAATTGACCAATTGGAAAAGGAGTTGCAGAAGGTTAATGAAGAAAACTCCTCCCCCCAAAAAATAATGGAGTCTACAGAAACTAATGACTCTGTGAGACAGCAAGAGTCAGTTAAGCAAAATCAAAAAATAGAAAAAATAGAAGCAAATGTAAAATACCTCATAAACAAAACCACTGACCCCAAGAATAGATCGAGGAGGGGCAACCTGAAAATTATAGGACTTCCTGAAAACATTGAAGAGAAAAAAAGCCCGGACTTAATATTACAGGATCTAGTGATGGAAAGCTGCCCTGATATCATGGAATCAGAGGGCAAAGTAATTATTGAAAGAGTACATCGATCCTCACCAGAAAAAGATCCTAAAATGAAAACACCAAGGAATGTTGTGGCCAAACTGCAGAACTATCAGATCAAAGAGAAAATCTTGCAAGCAGCCAGAAAGAAACAATTTAAATATCAAGGAGCCACAGTAAGGATCACTAAGGACCTGGCTGCATCAACTTTAAGGGATCAAAGGGCCTGGAACGAGATATTTTGGAATGCAGCCATGAGTCTACTTTCCTGCAAAGCTGAGCCTTCTCTTCCAGGGAAAAAGATGGACATTTAATGAAATGGAAGAATTCCAAAAATTCCTGATGAAAAGAACAGAGCTAAACAGAAAATTTGGACATCAAACAGTAGGTTCAAGAGATGCATGAAAAGGTAAAAAAAAAAAGGGGGGTGGCGGTAAAAGAAAAAAATGCAATCTAGTAAGTTGAAATTGGCTAAACCCCAGCATGGGGGTAAAAAAAAAGATTCTCATAAACCTTGAGAAATGTAACTCTAACAGAGAAAATACACCTAGCCAGAAATGATGGACATTCATGACCTAACCATGAGACTACTATCCATTGGGATGTAACTGGCTTTAACCCCACTTGGGAGAAAGACTCTAATAACTCTCAGGAATTTTGATTCTATTCGAGAGATTGTACAGAACTAGAAGGGACAGACATTCAGAATTTTCTATGACTTAGACAGAAAGATCTAAAAAAAACACTACCACCCTAAAATGGGGGACAGGAAAGAGACGGGAGGAGGGAGGGGATTGAATGGGGTAAATCTCATTACACTAAGAGGTACAAAAAAACCTATGGTAATAGTGGGGAAGAAGGGAGCAGAGGAAAAACACCTGAATCTTCTTCTCATCAGATTTGGCTTAAAGTCAACCTACACATACTCAGTTAACTTATAAAACATCTAACCTTTCAAGTATTAAAAGGAGAAAAGGGGAGGGGGGACAGAGAAAGGGAAGGGGAGTGGGGGAAATAAGGGGAAATATCAAAAGGAAGGGAAGGGAAAAGGGAAAAAGGGAAAGGGGAAAGAAAGGGGAGAGTGTGATATGGGAGGGCAAAATCACTGAAGGGGGTGGTATTCAAAAACAAAATACTGGGGAATATGGATAAAAGGGGGAGAAAGGGGGAAAAATACAAACAGAGGGAAGATAGCACAGAGGGCAATAAAGAATTAGTAATCATAACCTTGAATGTGAATGGGGTGAACTCTCACTTAAAACATAAGCAAATAGCAGAGTGGATTAAACACCAGAATCCTACAATATGCTGCTTACAAGAAACTCATTTGAAGCAGAGAGATACATATAGAGTAAAGGTAAGAGGTTGGAGCAAAATATATTTTGCCTCAGCTGAAGTAAAAAAAAGCAGGTGTAGCAATCCTTATCTCAAACAAAGCAGCAGCAAAAATTGATAGCATTAAAAGAGATAAGAAAGGAAACTTTATCCTCCTAAAAGGTACCATAGACAATAAAGTCATTTCAATATTGAATATATATGCACCCAATGGGACAGCACCCAAATTCTTAGAGGAGAAGCTGAAAGAATTACAGGAAGACATAGACAGCAAAACTCTACTAGTGAGAGACCTCAACCTCCCGCTATCAGATCTAGATAAATCGAATCATAAAACAAACAAGAAAGAAATTAGGGAGGTAAATAGATTGTTAGAAAAATTAGATATGGTAGACTTATGGAGGAAACTGAATGGGGATAGGAAGGAATATACCTGTTTCTCTGCAGTACATGGAACTTATACAAAAGTTGACCATGTACTAGGACATAAAACCTAATGATCAACTGCAGAAAGGCAGAAATAGTGAATACATCTTTCTCAGATCACAATGCAATAAAAGTTATATGCAATAAAGGGCCAAGGAGATATAGACCCAGAACAAATTGGAAACTGAATAACCTCATTTTAAAAAATGAGTGGACCAAAAAACAAATTATAGAAAGAATTAACCATTTTATCCTAGATAATGATAATAATGAAACAACATACCAAAACCTATGGGATTCATTCAAACCAACTCTCAGGGGATATATTATAGCTCTAAATGCTTATATGAATAAATTAGAGAAAAAGGAAATCAATGAACTAAACATGCAACTAAAAAAATTAGAGAAAGAACAAATCAAAAATCCCTAATTAAGTACCAAATTAGAAATTCTAAAAATTAAAGGAGAAATTAATAAAGTTGAAAGCAAAAAAAACTATTGAATTAATAAATAAAAACAAAAGTTGGTATTATGAAAAAAAGAATAAAATTGATAAACCTTTGGTCAATTTGATTAAAAAAAAGAAAGAAGAAAACCAAATTGCTAGTATCATAAATGAAAAAGGTGAACTCACCACCAATGAGGAGGAAATTAAAGTAATAATTTGAAACTATTTTGCCCAACTCTATGCCAATAAATTTGATAATCTAAGTGAAATGGATGAATATTTACAAAAATATAAGTTGCCCAGGTTAAATGAAAAAGAGATTAAATACCTAAACCACCCTAACTCAGAAAAAGAAATTCAGCAACCATTACTGAACTGCCTAAAAAAAAATCTCCAGGGCCTGATGGATTCACAAGTGAATTCTACCAAACATTTAAGGAACAATGGTTCCAATCCTATATAAACTCTTTGGAAAAATAGGGAAAGATGGAACTCTGCCTAACTCTTTCTACAAAACCAATATGGTACTGTTACCTAAACCAGGAAGAGTTAAAACAGAGAAAGCAAATTATAGACCTATCTCCCTGATGAATATAGATGCAAAAATCCTAAATAAAATCTTAGCAAAACGATTACAACAAGTCATCACTAGGATAATACATTATGATCAAGTAGGATTTATTCCAGGAATGCAGGGTTGGTTCAATATTAGGAAAACTGTTAGTATACTCAATTATATCAACAACAAACCTATCAGGAATCATATGATCATATCAATAGATGCTGAAAAAGCTTTTGAGAAAATGCAGCATCCATTCCTATTAAAAACACTAGAGAGTATAGGAATAAATGGACTGTTCCTTAAAATAATTAGCAGTATCTATCTGAAACCATCAACAGGCATTATATTCAATGGGGAGAGGCTAGAGCCATTCCCAATAAGATCAGAGGTGAAACAAGGATGTCCATTATCACCACTACTATTTAATATTGTATTAGAAATGTTAGCAGCAGCAATTAGAGAAGAAAAAGAAATTAAAGGAATTAGAATTGGGAAGGAAGAGACAAAACTCTCACTCTTTGCAGATGACATGATGATCTACCTAGAGAATCCCAAGAAATCATCTAAAAAACTACTGGAAATAATTAACAATTTTAGCAAAGTTGCAGGTTATAAAATAAACCCCCATAAATCCTCCTCTTTTCTATATGTGTCTAGCCAGAAACAGCAGGAAGAACTAGAAAGAGAAATCCCATTCAAAGTAACCTCAGACAATATAAAATATTTGGGAGTCTTTTTGCCAAGACAGACTCACAATTTTTTTGAAAACAATTATAAAACACTACTCACACAAATTTAATTAGATTTTTATTAACTGGGCAAATATCAACTGCTCATGGATAGGTAGAGCTAATATAATAAAAATGACAATTCTACCAAAATTAAACTGTTTAGTGCCCTACCAATCAAAAGTCCAAAAAATTACTTTAACAAGTTAGAAAAAAATTGTAAGGAAATTCATATGGAGAAATAAAAAGTCAAGAATTGCCAGGAGCTTAATGAAAAAAAGTACGGAAGAAGGTGGCTTAGCTGTACCCGATCTAAAATTATATTATAAAGCATCAGTCATCAAAACTGTTTGGTATTGGCTAAGAAATAGAGTGGTGCACCAGTGGAATAGACCAGGCATAAAAGCAGGAGATGATTATAGTAAGCTGCTGTTTGATAAACCCAAAGAGTCTGGCCATTGGGATAAAAACTCCCTCTTTGATAAAAATGCTGGGAAAATTGGAAATTAGTATGGAAGAAACTTAGAATAGACCAACACCTCACGCACTTTACCAAGATAAGATCCAAATGGTTACAGGACATAGACATAAAAAACAATACTTTAAGCAAATTAGAAGATCAAGGATTAGTTTACCTATCAGATCTATGGAAAGGGGAACAGTTTATGACTAAGGAAGAGTTGGAGAACATCACCAAAATCCAATTCGATGATTTTGATTACATTAAATTAAAAAGTTTTTGCACAGATAAAAACAATGTAACCAAGATCAAAAGAAATGTAGTAAATTGGGAAACAATCTTTGCAACTAATGATTCTGACAAAGGACTCATTTCTAAAATATACAGAGAACTGAGTCATATTTTTAAAACAAAAAGCCACTCCCCAATTGACAAATGGTCAAAGGATATGCAAAGGCAATTTACAGATGAGGAGATCAAAGTAATCTATAACCATATGAAAAATTGCTCTAAATCATTAATTATTAGAGAAATGCAAATTAAAGCTTCTCTGAGGTACCACCTCACACCTCTTTGATTGGCCAGTATGACCAGGAAGGGTAATGATCATTGTTGGAAGGGATGTGGGAAATCTGGGACACTATTACACTGTTGGTGGAGCTGTGAACTCATCCAACCCTTCTGGAGAGCTCTTTGGAACTATGCCCAAAGGGCAACAAAAATGTGCATACTCTTTGACCCAGCAATACCACTACTGGGTCTATACCCTGAAGAGATGAGGAAAAAGGGTAAAAACATTACTTGTACAAAAATATTTATAGCAGCCATGTTTATGGTGACAAAGAAGGGAGGGACGGGATTTCAGGGAAACCTGGAGGGATTTGCCTGAACTGATGCTGATTGAGATGAGCAGAACCAGAAAAAACACTGTACACCCTAACAGCAACATGGGAGTGATGTTCAACCTTGAAGGACTTGCTCATTCCATCAGGGCAACAATCGGGAACAATTTTGATCTGTCTGCAAAGGAGAGTACCATCTGTATCCAGATAAGGAGCTGTGGAGTTTGAACAAAGTGCAAGGACTATTCCCTTTTTATCTAGGAAAAAAAAAACATATAGCTTATTATCTGATCTTGTTACCTCTTAGACTTCTCTTTAAGGATATGATTTCTCTCTCATCACACCCAATTTGGATCAAGATACAATATGGAAACAAAGTAAAGATTGACAGAGTGCTCTCTGTGGGGGGGGAGGGAAGCAAGATTGGGGGAAAATGTAAAACTCAAATAATATCTTTCATAAAAATAAATTTAAATTAACAAAATGAAGGATGAATATTGTTGAGTGGTTCAAATGTGATATGTATTTGAAGCATTTTGCAAACATTAGATGATTATATAAATGCTAGAATCTTGGTTAATATTAAACCACAAGAAATGACAAAAGAGACATGTTTAGAGATATCTTGTAATACTTGGATAAATTAAAGCATATTTTTTGAGCAGATTCAGAAAAACACTTTAGAAGATAATTATAACATTGCAAAGAAAAACCACTTTAAAAGATTTAAGAATTATTATCATATAATGACCAATCTCTGAATGAACAGGAAACATATCAACAACCACTTAAAAATAGACCATAGTCTGTGTATGCAATATGAGAAATAAATATTCAGTCAGCCACTATGTGAATTTATTTTTGTTTGTCTATGCCTATTTATAACAAGTAGGCCTTTTATAAGAGGGAGAACAGTTGTGAGTGGGATTATGTAGATTGTGAGAGGAATAAAAAATAAAAGAATCTCAATGAAACTTTTTAAAATATGAGAAATAGAATGAAATAAAGTCTAGAAGTAGACACTGAAAAGAATGCTAGTGTTCATAATGTCATGACAAGTTATATATGTACACAAATTCATATACATATGTGTATAAATTATATACATATACATATATATCCAATGACCACACAAAATTTAGCCCTGATAAAGTGAGAACATAACTCTATTGAATCAATCTTCAGAAGTGTGAACAATCCCTGGACACCACTGTAGAATAAATTACTCAAAGACATTTTAATTAGATACAATAGGAATTTTGTTAAGCTTGGTGGAAAGATATAGAACCTGTGTGAAATGAGAACCTCATCTGGAATAGAAGAATCAAGTATATGATAATTGATTATAAAAAAAAACTTCCAGATAAGCCTATGAGGAGGAAAAATATCTTAGAATGTTGAGGGAGGAAACAAAGAACTGTGATTTGGTCTCACTTTCCTCTCTTCCTTGTAAATCATAGGGAAGGAGAAGAATGAGAAAGAAATAAATATTTATTAATTGGAAAAATAGAATAAACAAATTAAATTGTCAACTGATCATCAATTTTGGAGCTTGGTAGAATTTTTGGACTTACAGTCATAGACCTAGAAGCATCCCTGGAAGAACTGACACAATGCCTTCTTTGAGAGGTACGGACAACCTAGATTACACCAAGGGAATTACATAAAGATTCTATAAGGGGTCAAACCAAAAAGCTAAACCATGCCTACGCAAAACTTCATGGATATCTCCCCCCACAAAGGTTAGAAAAGGACTTCCAGTCAGCTACTAGCTTCAGAGTTACCCCTTTGACAAGGACAAGTTCATAAACTGTTGAAAGTGTATATCACGGACTCTTGGGAAAAAAATATTTGTACAACTGTTTTTATTACCCTGTTTTAATTCATATTAATGGATAATCAAAGGGATAACCAAATAACTGTTGCATTGGAAAGATACAAATCCTTTAGGATTACCCCTTGAAACCCCCCCCCAAAAGTACAACCACCTCAGGAAACCTAAACTTCCAATGAAAATGAGAGTTGGAAGAATACCTTCAAAGAGTACATATATTCATATATACACATATGCACAAGTGTGTGTACGCATATGTATGTATATAGACAATACACGTAGAAGTATAGAGATATTTACATATATGTATATATTATATATTTAAATGATTACTTCTACTTTAATTTAAAATATATGATACATAGGATTGCCTATGCAATAGTATTTACATAGTTATATAGTATTATACATAGTAGACATGTGGTTACACCCTATGAGTCTACAAATTCATGCCAGCAAGTTAATTAGGTTAAAAAATTTTCCTTTTTTAAATCTTTTTTCATTTTTGTTCAATTAACATTCATTTTCTTTCTCACTCTTCTCCCTTCCCTATTGAATAAAAAGGAAAATAAAATCCTTGCAGCAAATGTGAAAGACGAAGCATAGCAAATTTCCATATTGTCATGTTCAAAATCATCGGTCTCATTCTTCGTTTTGAGTCCATTGTTTCTTTGTGATTCTTGGTTGGTCATTGTACTGATAAGAATTTTTCAAAGCTGTTTGTCTTGACAACAATATTATTGAATAAATTGTTCTCCTAGATATTTATACTTAAGATTCAAGGTTTCATATATAATCTTCTTTTTCTGTTACACTCTGTATATTGAATTATTCATATTTGTAAAGTTCAAAATGCAAAATTTTAAAAAAACTATGAAGAAAATAGTAAAAAAAAAAAAAAAAAGAAAGACTCCAGAATCAAGGCTATATGCTTGCTTGCAAATTCACATCTTGGTTTGGACTCTCCAGGGGCTTTATCCAAACCACACATTCACACATTGATCAACAATGATAATAAATATTACTACATGACATTATCTATTCTAAGCCCCTTTCCAATTCCGAGTCAACTTTTGTGACACCCGTTCTGTACACTGAAGCACACCTGCCCTTGAGTAAAGTTCTGTAAATGTTGGCTTTGTCTAAGGATATCACCTCTGATTTGTTTCTCACTCCAATTCAAAACCCTGAAGAACAAACTTTTATTTACTTCTCAAGTGTATCTACTCTAGTCCAGACCTCTTCATTTGGAAGTGCTGATATGCCTATGTTTAATAATTGCTCCACTGGGGCTTTGACTAAACAAGAGACTTTCAAAATGAGGAAGAAACCCCTGCAATCAGGAAAGTCAATTGTTTTCCCCCCTCAGGCTTCCCTAGGGATGGCCTAGCACTAAGCTCCAATGCTAACTAATAGAAGGTGGGATGGAAATAAAAACCAAGGCTTGGGGAAATGTAATTATTTGTAGTAAATTGGCTGAATTGAATATAATAGTCTATGAAAACATCCATGATTGTGGTTTTCTGTGTTTGTTACATATCTTGTGTGTGTGTGTGTGTGTGTGTGTGTGTGTGTGTGTGTGTGTGAGAGAGAGAGAGAGAGAGAGAGAGAGAGAGAGAGAGAGAGAGAGAGAGAGAGAATGGGGAAATTCTATTCTAGGTTTACAGGAGCATAGGGATTTGAGGAGAAAGATATGAAACACAGGAAGGAAGGAAGGAAGGAAGGAAGGAAGGGAGGGAGGGAGGGAGGGAGGAAGGGAAGGAGGAGGAAGAGAAGAAAATAGAGAAAGGAAGGGAGGAAGGAAAGGAGAGAGGAAGGGAGGAAAGGTAGAAAATTGCATTTCTTAATTATTTTACAATGTAATGGACACTGGACTACAGTGCTTTAAAATATTATCACATTGGGCTGAGGAATGAGATGCCCTTAAGAAAAACAGGTTATCCAAAGAAATGCTAAAGAGGTTCTCTACAATCTGAGACTCAGTGAGAGATGTTCATATGAATAGTCACTCCTTCAGCACAACAAGCCTTCTGATCCCATTAGCACCTCCTGAGTTTAAACCCTAGCTTTGTTCTTGTCAGCTTTGAGACCTAGGATAAACCAATTAGACTCTCTGTAACTAATTCCTCTGTAAAAAGGAAGAAGTTGAATTAGATTATGGCTAAATACCCAAGTTGTCAAAAAGATTAGGAAGGCTCCCAACTACCTATCACCTATTAGAATGAAAGTCAAATTTCTGATAACAGAAAAAGAGTGATGAAGAATTAGAGAAGCAGCCTATGAGGAGAGCATGCTCATCAGTTGCAGAGATTATCAGAGTTAAACAAGAACTCAGAAGATTGATTCACTAAAGGAAGAAGCTGAGAGTTGGTACCTACATTGACCAAAATGAGGTCTATGTTATCTCTACTCAATGAATTCCAATGGCTTTTGATGACATCACAGATCCATTTTAAACATCTTCCTTAGCATTTCGAACTCTTCATAACCTAATCTCTTACTGTCTTTCCATGTTTCTTACACTTTTCTATCCTATATCCATCACCCTGGCATAATTGGTATTCCTCTAACATGACCTTCCATCTCTCATCTTCATATTTTTGTATTCCACATTTGGAATGCTCTGCTTGTCCCCTCACCTCAGACTCAAGTTTTTCTGGTTTCCTTCAGTAATCAGTTCACATTCTACTTTCAATCTTTTCAATTTCTTCAAATTGGTAATACCTTCCCATTAAGATTACTTTCTATCTACTATGTATATATCATATATACTTGTTATTTGAATATTGATTGATTATATCCTTAAACTTTAATACAGTACCTGACACAAAGAAAGACTTAATTAGATAAAAATTCAACAGGATGCCCTTTTTATTGATTTATATAAGCTTGTTTATGTAAAACAATGCCTAAAATCCACAAATACTTGAAGAAAAAATACAATTGCAATTTAAAAGTTGAGGGAGAAATTGGTTGTTTCTCTAAATTATTCCCAGGTCTTCATTTCTAACCTCCAGAAGGCTTTAAACTCACTGATCAACTGGAATATTTCTTAGACTTTATAATTTAAACAATACCTCCTATGTTAGATTGTTCAACTCACCACAAACCTTCGACGCCAAATACTTAGGGGATTGTGATATCATCACACTACTGTGATCTTTATATAGACTGTTTCATTGCTGGAAAAATAGTCTTTCTCATAATCAATTGAGGTTCCTCTTCCATCGTGAAACCTTTGAATTCTCTTTTGTGTAGGCATTCCCTGAGAATATAAATGCTATCAGAATCTGATGGCAGCGTCCTGATTCTGGTTATATTTTCATTTCTCTTGATTCTGTATACCAAAAGCATGTTGGATGGCTAAAGGAAACCTCTTGGCTGTTATTGCATAGCTATTTATGCCTAAGTATGATAAAAATCATGTTTCTTTGCAAAATCCAATCTTCAGATCACCTTCCTGGGAAGGGATCCATTTTTGAAACTGGGATGTGTTATTCACAGGTAACTTGGGTTAAGAATTATATCTGCTCTAGAGACTGGTCCCTTGCCGATCTCTGATCTTTTCCTTTGGGATTAATTCATGAGACAGGAATTTTCAAGAACTGACTGCTGAATATTCTGTCTACTCTCAAAATCTTGTAGAAGTATTTTTTTCCCTTATTCAGGCTCTGTCCAAATTGCTGTATTTGTTGTATTTATTTGTGCCAGCAGTTTTTAAAAATCAAAGTATAACTCTGGTACTGTTGGTGACTATCACCATGACCTATTCTATTTTCAATCCTTTGACAATATTAAATATTATTTCTTCCCGTTTTACATATGAGAAAACTAAAAAAAAACAGACTTGCCTAGAGTCACACAGCCACTAAGTTTCTGATATCAGATTTGAACTCATTACTATATCTGAAAACAGAGAAGTTTTCTTACTTTTCATCTGATGATGATGGTAGTTGCATTGGTGATGAGGGCACAAAAATGTATATACAGTAGAATGCTTACAAAGTGCTTTGCACATACCATCTCCTTTGCTCCATAACAACCTACATTAGTAATGTTTCCTATTTTAATGTGTTGGTACTGCATGCTATACAATGCATTTTTGCTATAGCAGTGCTGAAATACAAAGTTCAGGTAACCCCCGCTGATGAGGTCCATGGAGGAAAGAACCCCAAAGACCATTCTGCCAGGGAGGTGGCCTTTCTTGACTCTCAGGCTTCTAGTTCTGTTTTTGTCTATACATCAATAGATTATTCTCTGTTTGATCAGTTTTTCCTATCTGACCCTCCTGCAAAATTACACAATAAAAGGAGTAGGGATAACCACCTTCATGGAGACTATTAAATATGCAAGGAATTTCTCTGGTTTCTTGCCATCTGTAAAGAGTTTCTTTGGCAATTTTGCCTAGTTCACATGGGCACAGTGAGGATTATTGCTATAATACAAAAAGATTGGCTTAGTCTAGTTTTTTCCTCCTGTCCATTCTGTTTGGCTACCTGTTTAAGACCACCCTGGTTGCACCACTACCACCACCACCACCACCACCACCACCACAGTCACCACCACCATCATCATCATCATTATTGAGTATTTTCTACAGTCCTTTAAGGTCTGAAAAGTGCTTTGCAAACATTATCTCATTTGATCTTCAAAACAACCCTGGAGGGTAAGAACTCTTGTTATCTCTGTTTTATAGATGAAGAAACTGAGGCAACAGAAGTTAAATGACTTATCCCAGGTCATACATCTTAGAAGTGTTTGAGATTAAATTTGAACTTAGATCTTCCTGTGTCCAGGTATAGAATTCTATCTGTTCTATTCTATGACAAAACTGTCATGGAGACCCTAAGTCAATTTGCAAAACAATTTCATCGATCTATAATAGGTATTCCTATGAATAGGTTCTGTAATCATTGGCACATAGTCAGAGGGACAGAAGCATGCCCATGTGTTCATACAGACTTTATCATGGTCACTAAAAAAACTTCTGAAGGAATTTAATTCCAGATTTGGATTGCTACTTACTTTAGACAGTCACAAGGAATATATTTAGGGAAAATTTTAAATACTAAACTTATAACAACAAGTACATCACAGTGATGATCACTGTCTAGTGGAGCTGTAGAATGCAAGAATTGTGATATAAAAAATCCTCATCCAAAATTTTGTTTGGAAATCAGATTCAAATGTCCTGATATTCTTTACATCAAAGTTAAAACATTTAGAAATACTGTGAAATGAAAATATGGCATAAGACCCCAAGAAATTCTCATGACATATTCTATGCTAGGTATCTTAAGTTAAGGATTCATGAATTAAAAAATATTTTGAGAACTGTATTTTAATGTAATTGGTACCCTTTGTAATCTTATGAATATGTTTTAAAACATTATTCTGGAAAGGAATTTACCCAGACTCCAGAGGAGTCTATGATACAACAAAGGAGAAGAATCTGTGTTCATTGATAATGACAGCTAGACCTCCAGTTACCCTATACCATAAAGACCTCTGACTGACAGATAAGACAATACCATATGAGAATAATGGAATATTAAAATGTATTAGGTCTGTTTAATCAAAAGTATCAAAAGTTTACTTTGATTGCTTAATGCTTGCTGTCAGTGTCCAACTAGAAGACTGGGCCAAACATCAAATCCCAGGGGAAAAAATGTTTTGGGTCTGTTGAAAGGGACCCTTCACATCCTGGCAATCACCAACAGAATTATTCATTGACAGAACCAACAGAGGTGGATCTGACACTAGCAGAGAATTCATTCGCCCTTGGATCTCTTCACTTTAGTCTTTTGTCTTCTATCATTTTGACCAAGTGAGACTGAGGGAGAAGGACTCCAGGGAGGACAGAACTTCCCCATGTTTCACCCTGCACCCTTGGATCTGATGGTAGAATCTCAGTTTATAATAAAGGAAAGCAAGATGCTATTTATCTATTTCTGCTTGTACTGTCAATATTCATTATGGTATTATGAAGGACTACTATACTACATTCCAGACTAAACTGAATTCCTGCTCCTCTTTTGTGTTCTCTATTTAATTGTACAACACAAGACTCAGCCTTAGGCAATATTTTCTCTTTTGGTTCTATTTTTTATTTCATCACCAGGATAATGATTATATGACTGTGTGGATGGATGGCCAACTTTTAGAACTGGGATTTTCTTGTACCTTTTTTTTTGTATTCACAGCTCTTAGTACAGTTTTGGATATATAATAAGTGCTTAGTAAACTTTTCTTGATGACTGACTATTAAGATATTTTGAACTTGACTCAGAAATGTGTCTCATCAACCAAGCCTCCTATCTTTCTGAGTGTGCTCAAATTTGCCTGTCTGCTATGAATTTAGATTTCCACTCATCTCTTCCTGATAGCAGCAAGGTGCAGTTTTCAAGTTCTTTTTCAATCATGTTCAACTGTTTGTGACACCACTTGGATTTTCTTGGCACAGTTACTTGCAGTGGTTTGCCATTTATTTCTCCAGTTTATTTCACAGATAAGGAAACCAAGATAGGTTCACACAGCAACTCTCTCAAGTTCACACAGCTAGAAAGTATCTGTGGTCAGATTTGTATTCATGAAGATCACACTTAATCCATTTAATCACCTAAATGCCCCTGCAGCAAACTTCTGATTTTATGGCTGTAATTTTTAAGTTCTCATTTGAAGTCTTAAGTGGTTCTTTCAATACTCCTTAGCTGACTCATCAAACAGTGTTCAAGGACAGATGGGTGGCACAGTGGATAGAGCACTGACCTTGGAGTCAGGAGCATGGGAGTTGGAATCCAGACTCAGACTCCTGACACTCACTAGCTATGTGACCTTGATTAAATCACTTAACCCCAACTGACTCCCATCCAGGTCCACCTCCATTTATCCTGATTCATATCTGACCATTGGACTCATATGACCCTGGAGGAGAAATTGATGTTGATAACTTAGCACAGGCCCTCCTCACTCAAATCCAATTCAAATGCTTGTCATGGTATCTTTTCCTTGCTGTCATGGTCTTCTTTGAGAACAAAGGACTCAACATCATCATCAAATTGTATTCATGTTGAATATGTGGAATTTTTCTCTCAATTCATGGCACACAAAACTCCAATTTAGGATAGCAACTCAACATACTTTGGCAAATATTTGTAGTATAGATTTACCCCCATCAATCAATGGCACAGTCATCTTATGTCGGTTAAACTTTCCAACTTTGTCTTATGATATGCCTTTCGGATGAAACCATGGAATGGGTAAGATGGATAAGTAGAATTTTGATTTACTTCATACCAGTGACCCTTCCTTTCTTCCATATGGATTTGCTACCTACCAGATTGGTGGGTAGACTTCAGTTATCCCTACCACAGTCTACAGTCTGGTGGTTAAGCCTGGTATCAGTTTCTATCATTCTCACTTCAGGACCCTCTTCTTTATCTACTGACAAAAAGTCTTCATTAGTTGATCATTAAAACATATAAGTGTCTTCTATGAGAATGACATATGTCTAGTACAGTAGACTATGTCTTTACCCAGGAAGCCTTTCATTCTTTTCCCCTCATAACATTTTGATAAACCATTCCCTCAAACGCACTCAGATAACATACTGTGGTGTTAATGAACTCGAAAGATGCATTTTTGAACCTGTCTTCTTCCCAGAAAATTATTGTTGATTATCTACTAGGTCTCTGCAAGTCTCCAAATGCAGATTTCATCATTTTGGTGGTGCTTTTGTACTCACAATTTTTGGAAGTGATAAGAATCAGTTATTCTATTGCATTTATGAAATTGAGGATCAGCAGGCCTTACTATCTGTGCTGCCTCCTTCAGCTTTGCCAATTGAACGTCTCAAGTAATCTAAAGGCCTTGCTATCATCTTTACAGTCTTAGAACTTGTAGCTCAACTTGATTTTACATCATCTCCTCCAATTAGAATCTCAGGTACATGATGTCTCAAGTTTTCTACTTATATTTCTAATGTTTATATAATGATATATAGTAATACTTAATAAATATTTTCATTTTTATTTATTCATTCATTATTCTCCTCACTTCTCAGGGAAAAATTATAGCTTGATCAATGCATCCTGATACAACTATATTCACCAGTAGGGATGCATTTAGATTAACCTTGACACCATTCTGGATCTTCTGGTTTCCCTCTATTGTCTGACAACTGAATACATGAGCTAAACTCTGCCTGTTCCCTTTGACTTAAAGCATCTCCTTTTGGGCACACAACCTCATTAAATGGTTAACCGCTATGTTAATTACTGTCTTGGTCTTTTTCCTAAGTCTCCAAGAATATGACTGGGCAATGTATGC